>NW_017731689.1:1064468-1074064 GCF_001890085.2 Hipposideros armiger
GGTATTTTCCTTCTCCTAGGTCAGTTAGTCTCTGGTAAAACTCAAGGTAGTCAGTCTCTAGTGAAATACTTTTTCTTAAGGGCATACTTTTATTAAGGCAAACAGAATGCATTGGATGTATTTCAAAATGGCTACTTCCCCCTCCTTATGCCTGAAGCAGAGGACAATTATTCTTCTGATTTTCACTCTGAGAATCTGGACTCCTGGTGGTAAATCTTAGGAAAGCGTAAAATCCACTGAAGAGTAGGAATTTTTTAACTCTCAAGGTTGTCTATACTGAGGCTCCATTAGTCCATCAATTAAAGTTTAATATTTTGCACACTGTTATTGGATCAAGTGGTGAACTTTTGGTCCTGGAATTCTGTTCCAGTAAACTTTGATTCTCTGTATCTGCCTGTGTGTCTCTCCAATTTTGGAGATAGTAGTTTACCTTGCTGTTGTTGGAGAGTGGGCCCTTCTTGGCACAAAGTCCAGGTCCTTGGCAACTTGAGCAAAGAATTGAACTAGATGCCAGGAGTAAAGTAACTGAAAAAGTAATTTATTCGAAGAGATAGTACATTTCAAAGAAGTAGAAGTAGGCCCGAGCAGTAGAGAACGGCTCTAGGGCCCATTATTAGAAGTTACATTCCAAAGAGTTTGGAGCGGACCACATGCAAAGGCAAGGCTCAAAAGGCTCAAAAAGGGAAAAAGCGGTCAAAAAGTGCAGGGCAGACTTCCCAGGACTTGGAGTTTTTATCCCCTTACTCTAGAATGGGCTGTTCCCCTATGGGCGTGGGACCACTTGATTGGCACCTGTGATTGACAAGAGGTACTGCGCAGGTGCTAGTGGTCAGATCTAGTTGGGTATTTTGTGCCCATTTGTTTTCCCTCAAGGGTAGGTAATTACAATGCAAAGCGGAGTTTTGGGTGTAGAGGGATGGTCACCTGGGCAGTCGCCTTCTGTGAGATGTGCAGGAATGCAGAGACCCAATGCCTGCCTCTAACTGCCTGCCTTGTTTTCCCCTTGAGAGTTGTGATCCCCATAAAATCTCTATGGGAAGCTGAGAGACAGGAGGTCTCTTCCTCTGTATCTGCTCCCTGCTGGGCAGGGGCATAGAGGTGTCCCTGCCTATTGGGGGATTCACAAAACTCTCACCTTAGCTGATTTCAGATGAGAGGAAGTGGTCTCGATCTCCGCCTGGAAGACCGAGTTGGCTTCTTTGGTTGTGACTGGCAATCTTGTTGGGGTATCCTCTGTGTCCCCAACATCCCTGAGTGAGGAAACATAGATTTTAATTAATAAATCTGTTAGCTCTTATGAAGCCTGTGGCCATTCAACCTGTCACTCAGGTGACTGTCAATTGTCTGGGCCCAGAATGGGTTTGACATTTAGCTTACTGACCTGGGGGATATTAGGAAGTCACAGGCTTTCAAGTAGTTATCTGAAGCAAGGGTAGGAGACTGCTATTGTTTAGGATTCAGAAACTGATTTACAAAGCAATCAAGAAGCAGAGGGGGCCTTTAGTCTAGGATTCACCAACTGATGAGAAAAGTAATCAAAGCCAAGAGCTAAGGAACTAAGGAACTTGGGAGGAGACTTAACATTTCTATACTTAACTTTCTATAGGAAAGAACACTTAAAAGTTTCTTAGTAGTGGGCTGGGGTGGGGGGAGGGTGCTACTCAGTTGTCCGGTAACATTGTGACCTCAACTTTTTTGATAAATACAAGAAGAGTTGTTGATTTTTAGTTTTTCAGCTTTTTTTCTTGTTGCAACAACAGGAGTGACAACTTCCAAGTTCCTTATATGCCCGACTGGAAACCAGAAACACCCCTTCACTTTTTATCACCTTCAGATATTCATAGTCTTCTCTTTTCCTTTTCCCAAGTTATCATTTATCCCTCATGAGCCGTCCCTGAGTCATTATTTTATTGTTTCTTCTTCATCAGGTCTTCAGACACCTTCCCCCCATGCACTGTGATTCATGAAGGCAAGTTTGTGTTCTCATGAAAGGAGGATGGACAACTCCGTGAGGGAACTTCTGGTTTCTGAATTCAACAGACTGAAATCAGGAAATAAAGCCTTCAGGAAACACTGTTCAGTGTTGCTGTGGTTAAAGACCACCTATGTAGGCCTGCATGAAACCCAAACAAAGGAAAGCTAAACAGGGGACCCGAAGCATTTTTCTGGACTGGAAACATAAAAATAGACTAACTAGAGAACTGGGGAGGTAGACAAACACTGTCCTGTAATAATTTCTAGGGGACAAAAAGCTAAAAACACTGTCAGAGTAAAGCGCCCATTGTAGTTGAGGTGTCAAAGGAAGATGTCCCAATGAACTGGGATGCAGAGCTACTGTCTTGGCATAGAGCATAAACCCACTCTCCTTTCAAAAGGAATATGAATGCTTTGGCATTGTACACAAGAGAGAAACGACCAACGTTTGCAGTTTGGCTGGACTCAGGCGATACCAGAAATATAATGGAAGAAGACAGAGGACAGTATGACAGAGGGCCTCAGCACCAGTCTGAAAAGGTACCTCCTGTTTACCAGTTTTATTAGGTATCAGGCACAATTTGGCACTTTGTGCAGAATTTCTACTACTTAATTCTTGCAACAACACTATCAGAGAAGAGCCGTTATCTTCATTACAAAGATGAAGAAATTGAACTGCACCTTATTAAGTAACAAGGTCATGGTCACCCTGCTACTTATTTCTATAACCAGGATTCAGACGAGATCTACATTACCTCAAAGCCTATGCTTTTAAAGCACTTTGCTTTCTTCTACAGAAAACTACTTTTTGTTATCGCTTCTCCCTTGTCAAATGAGTACATAACTGAATTCTCTAGCTGGGACCCCATCTGAGGATACAATTGAGGGTTCTGAGGCCCTGGATGAGTGCCCTACTTCCCAAACTAAAGAGCAGAGGTTGAGTATATTAGGATTTTTTTTTTAATCTGCTTTGCTCTTTATGGACCCATGGCTTTTAGTCATGGCCTCTTAAAAACATATCACGTCTTTCTGGGTCATGAGGATCCATTTAAACATGCAATTGAGCTTTATTGTAATATTATTTTTGGCGGTCAACTCCACCTACCACTCGCTCTATAGCATTAAGGCAAGTTGTATATTAAGTTTAAAGTATAAGAAAATATCTCGGTGAGCAGATTAATCTAATTAAAGTGAACAGGAATGGAGACATTTTCTCTTAGGACGCAGTCCCCTTTATTAGCTAAATCTCTTCCTGGAATGTATCGGAGCACCATGCTTCCATTGGACCCTTTAGAATTGTGGAGGAGTACAGAAAAGTTTGGTCATGGGTAATTGCAAAACTGTAAAATTTATTTCCAAGCAAGGTTACTTTTGAGAGAGAAAAGAGATCCCAGTCAGTCAGGATGTAGAGCAACTGACTTAAATAGTGTTCTAAGAGAGCAAAGGCGTTTGGTGAATCTTTTTATTTGTAACGTTATCCTTGCAGTAGTCAGGGTTCTCCAGAGAAACAGAACCAAGGGGATGTAGATGATAGATAGATAGATAGATAGATAGATAGATGGACAGATAGATAGATATTATAACAATGTCTCATGTGGTTATGGAGGCCGAGAACTCCCATGATCTGCATCTACAAGCTAGAGAACCAGGGATGCTAGTGGAGTAAATCAGTCTGAGTCCAAAGGCCTGGGAATGGGAGTGCAGAGTGGTGATGGGCAATGTCTTCAAGCCCAGTTTGTGACCAAAAGCCAGAGAACCAAGAGCATGGATGTCCTAGAGCAAAAGATGGGTGGATGTCTTAGCACTAGCTGAGTGAATTCACCTTTCCTCCACATTTCTGCTCTACTCAGTCCCTCAAGGGATTAAATGATGCCCACCAACATTGAGGAAAGGAGATCTTTACTCTCTCTAATTAAAATGCTAATCTTTTCCTGGATACTCTTATAGACATACCCAGAAATAATGTTTTACCAGTTATCTGGGCATACTCTTAGCCCAGTCAACTTGATAAATAAATTTAACCATCACAATTCCCAAGGAAGTGTGAAGAAATTTGAACAATTTCAAGTTCTTGGAGATTTCTTGGACAAAGCAGGGACTCATCTGGTCTCAGCTTGTTACTTATTTGAAATTCAAGGAGACAGTGGTTCACTAAAAATAAAAAATCTGTGTTCAAATGAGAGCAAAATTGACACTGGAAGTCTGTCCTATTTGAATAAGAAAATAAATACATTTATCGCAGATGTTACAAGACATGACTATGCTTCACATGACTATACTATCTGTATAATTATCTTCCCTTCTTCTAAATTATTCTGAAATAATAGGGTTTAACAAGATCTATTAAGCACAGAATCAGCAATACTCTCTCTCTCTCCCATCTCCACACATATATGTGACATTATTCAGTTTTCTAACCACCAAATCAGTCACTTTTATGTTGTTGAAGAAAAAAAAAATAGGTATCAGGCACGATTTGGCACTTTGTGCAGAATTTGTGCAGATCCCAAATGGCATCACTCATACTAAAAGCCTATGATACTGAAGATAGATTTAATACCTGATTTCACTGCAGTTTCAACCTCTCCCAGAAATGTCATCAACCTGTAAGGAATTTTCTGGTCAAGCACCAGCACTAGCCTTCTAGATCCTCCATAGAAAGAAGAGGAAACCTGCATGATTAAAACCCTAACTGTTCTCCCCTTCCAAAGAAAAGATGGCCCCCGGTCCAAAAATAATCTTTTGTTTCCTTTTGTTAATAGCTCCCTTGCCCCACCCTTCTTCCTATAAAAACCTTCCATTTTATATAACCCCTCAAGTGCCCTTCTAGCTGCTAGATGGAATGCTACCCAACTCATGAATTATTAATTAAAGCCAATTAGATCTTCAAATTTACTCAGTTGATTTTTGTGTCTTCACAATACATAGTTCAAAATGTATTGATTTATAATAAATATATATTTGGTCTTCATCCTGTTCTGGCATAGAGCTCCTAAAATCCTTGGAAATTCCTTAGTGGTAAGAGTGTAAAGGTGTATTTCTTATGTTATGAGATGATTTTTGGAAGGCCTCTAGGTCACCTAAGGATGGGTGCTGGTTGCCAGGGAACCAATCACTTGGTTCAAGGGTTAGAACTTTCACTCCCACTCCTGACCTTCAGGAGTGGGAGAGGGGCTGGAGGTTGAATGATCACCAATGGACAATGAATTCATCATCAAAGCTAGCATAATTACAAAAACTCAAAAGGGCAGAGTTAGGAGAGCTTCCCAGTTGGTGAACACATAGAAATACAGAGATAATGGCGTATCTGGAGAGAGCATGGTAGTTTTATGCCCCTTCCTACATACCGCAGGGACGAGGGAATGGGGTTCTATGAAAAGTAACCTCACAGAGTGATCTGATCATAAATTCCTAACTGGACAGGTCATAGTGGGTAGTCATGCTTCAGGCCTATAACTTCTTTAGTGAAAGGTTTTAAGCCACCCTGCCCATTGTTTTTGTGCATTTAGGTTACATACCTTTAAATACCAGAACTAATACCCCCTGAAGGCCTTGAAGGGTGTATTAACCCTCAGAAGAGCACATAATCTTAACTCCCCTATAGTCCAATCCTTGCCTTGCTTTCTCCAGTCCTCTCTATGTTCCCTCTTTAACTTCAAATGCAAAAAAGAAGCCGCCAAACTGGTATTTTCCATAGCATTTGAAATCTTGCTCCCCTGCATATGTCATCAGTTTGGCTCAAGTAAAGTCTTATAAAAACTCTCTACAGCTTTAAATGTTTTTCCTGTTGACAATACCTTGATCTGAGTGTTAATGAGTCATATCCTTTTAGAAGAATCTGGTAATACTGTAAGTAAAATGTTTCTCTGAGTTCTGTGAGCTGTGCTAGCAAATGAATAAAACTTAAGGGGAGGGGGGCCTTGAGAACCCCTAATCTTTAGTTGGTTGGTCAGAAGCATAGGGAACAACCTGAGCTTGCAATTGGCGTCCAAAATGTGTGTGTGTGTTGGGGGCGTGGAGGGGACATAGGTAAGGGGGAGGGTCTTGTATGACTGGGCCCTTAACCTGTGGAATCTGATGCTCTCTCCAGGTACATAGTGTTGGAATTGAGTTAAATTGTAGGACACCCAGCTGGGTGTCTTGAGAATTGATTGGTGGTGTGGGGGCACTCCTCCCCCCACACACACTTTGGAATTGGGTTCAGAATTCAAAATAGTTACCAAAAGATGTAGTTCAAGTCTATGCTTACAATTTTTTTCTCTATATGCAGTCTTGAAAAGTATGGGTTTTCTGGCATTTTGCATATTCATGCCACCAGTTATGTTAAATGTATATAACCTAAAGTCCTATAAACTGGTATGTCTAAAAATCATGTGAGCTTTTGGGAGAAAATGGTCTTTTTTAAATCATAGTTTCTATATTCTCAGAAATCAACAATATACCTAATGGAGAGTGTGATATTGTGGGTATGGATGAATGATGTGACAGTAGAGGCATTAGCAAATTTAGAGTGGCTTGAACTACTTGAACTGACATAGGCTTTTTTTGCGGGAATATGACATGGGAAGATATTTCTATTTTAGTTCTAATAGCACCCCTCCCCCAATTCTAGTGGCTGAAGACATTATCTGTGAAATGTCTAAATTATAGTATATTGCATAAAGACTCAACCACATAGACCCACCATTTTTTTCTAGGCCCCAGATGGGTGGGTCAATTCATTTCATGGTGACTATAGAAGAGCTGTCAGTGATAATTCTTAATGACCACATTTGATTTCTTTAGGTAGTTTCCTGGCTCTGTTGTCTTTGGCCCATCTGTGAGGATGACAGACAACCCACAAGCAAGGTGGCAGCTCATCAACAATCTAACACAGGTAACGGGAGAAAGAATAGGTGAATGGAGCTGATAGAACTCTGCTGGAAGCCTTCAGGGCATGTCATAGCAGGAGCAGCTTGGCCTCCTTGTAACTCTCAGCAGCTATTAATGGCCATAATGCTTTTTTTTTTTTTTAATTCAAAAGAATAGCCAAACAGAGCAAAAGAAGAGTTATTAAGAGGAGCATAAATATGGTTTGAGTTAGTGGCAAAAACTAAGAAGAGACAAAACATAGTTTGGTGCTTAATTGATGTAGATGCTTTAGCTTATTAGGATCATTGGAGTATAACCTTTCATTCTACAGATGAAGAAACTGAAACTCAGAGAAGAATGAATTTATCCACTTCTCATTTGAGACCATAAATCCAAGTGATCAAGGCACATAAAAATACATATCTTTCATCTTTATTTAGACAATGTGCTCTATGAAGTGAGAAATTTTTACCTGCATTTCTCAGTTTAACATAGCTGTGACTTTGAATAACGAAACGTCTCTAAGTCCCCATGTGAGGCTTAATGACATATGGCATGTGGAATATCTTCCGCAGCCTGGCACATAGGAAGCGTTCAGTGAATATTCAACATGAACAATGCGCATTGTCATCCTGTGTTTCTCACAGATGTAGACTGCATTCTGACAAGAAGAATTTTTATCTGATGCTAACAAAAGCATTAACCATGAGTCAGAACAATATGATGGATTATAAAGCTGATCTTCAGAAATGAGTGATTTGTCCAGATTCACACAATTGAGTGAGGCAGAGGAGTTCATTGGTAAATAAATAGGGAGTGCATCAGCAAGTAAATATGAACTTTATCAGAACCCCACCTCTTTCACGATATTCTTTACGGTATTAATCCTGAAGCAGGACATCAGGCTCCATGTAAAAATGTCTCCGAATGTTCTTATATAACTGTATTTTAATAACTCAAAGTGATTAAATGAGAGTATAAAAGACAAAATACACAAATTGATTCAGAGTTCTGACTAGGATATCCCATGGGCCAAGAAAGTCAAATACGCAAGTGTCTAACTGCAGAATAATTACTAGTTAAAATCGAGGTGACTAAGTTTTAAAAGTACACACAAAAACCAGCAGATGAAAAAGAAAGCGTGATGTTTATATGGAGACGAATACTAAAAGAGCAGAAAGTAGAGGGGAGCCTTCTAAATAATGCATTGCATTTTCTGGAAGCCGTATTTGGAAGGAAATACATTGGGGAAGAGAGTGGAGAGGCATGGAGTACTATATAAAACAGAGATGCAGAATTGAAAGCTAATGAGAATAATCCCAAGTTGTTACCATTAACACATGCAGCATCTCTGTCTTCAATGTTTGGCTCATTTTGAAATCACCATCTTAACGCATGGACTCAGAGTCCCTCTGCTTCCCATGACCATATAACCCATGATTATGCCTGCTACCCCTACGGCTAGCAGATAGGTTATACTAGGAAAGGCTAACAGGGTAATGCTTAGGGATATGGATCTGGGAGTCAAATAGACCTGAGTTTGAGTCTTGGCTCTACCGCTTCTGTGTGTCCTTGTCCTTGGACAAGTCTCTCAACAGCTCCTCTCTTGTAAAGAGTAGTAATACTAGAACTTACTCTCAGGAGTATTGTGAAAGTCAAGTCAGTGAGGCATGGATGACTTGGCAGAATACCTGGCACTTGTTATCACTGATATACTTGTTATTAATATACTTGTAATGATATACTTGTAATACTTGTTATTATTGATCAAACTCCCTCCACTTAATTTGAAATGAGATAGTATAACATGTACAATTCAAGTGTTGTGTTCACAGCATTCTTTTACGTCTGTTAACTGCCAGCCATTCAGTCCTAAAGGGAGGGAAGAACAGTGTGGAGAGAATGCTGATGGATGGTGTGACCTTGGGCAACTCACTCTCTGAGCTTTTCTTCCTTTGTTGAGTCACCTTGTTTCAAAAGATTGTACTGAGATTATGTGAATTAGGCCATTATTGGACTACAGTTGAAAACCTATAAAGTGATGGGTGCTTAGGGAATTAGTCCAGGACTACACATGGGTGAAGTGGACTCCGTCTCTGTGTTCCAGAAATTCCAGTTATAAAAGATATTTCTGACACAGGGCAGACATGCTGGCAGTGGGGACCAATAAGCTCATGACCTAATAGAGGAGATAAGACAGATACCAAAGAAAATTACTAATAATCAAAAAATGCATCAGAAATATTAAGAATTTAGTAAGGATTTAGAGTGCTGAAGGAGTTCAAAAGGAAAGCCCATATGTATGTGATGCTTCCCTAAAGAGCAGTGGACTTGGTTTTATTAAAATTCAGAACTCAGCCTCCTCTGCAGGGGTCAGTAGCTGAAACTTTCTCTCAATTCCATGATTTTCCAGCTCTTGCTTTTGTGTCAGACCCTCTGGGATGTTGTTAGTATACACAATCTTCAGACAAGGTTCCGTGAGGCATTTATATGCACATTTTGGCACTCAACTCTTCTGTGGTTCCCTCTTCCAGGCCTTTCCCTTTGTCATTCCCCTTTCCTAAAAGCCTCAGATCTGGCCTCCAACACCCCGCAAAGTTCATTCCGCTGCTTTGCCAGGTGGAGAAACAGGTTGACCTGTGACGGCTAACTGGGAACAGCCTCTAACCTGCAAGTCTCACCTTTGCTGTTTGTCTTCCAAGGACTGACTTCCCTCCACTTTATCTCTACTTTTGATTGTTCTCCAGAAATTCCTCTTTAAAAAAAAAAAA
>NW_017731689.1:1074189-1099665 GCF_001890085.2 Hipposideros armiger
CCACCCCTACCCCCACCCACCTCCCACCCGGGATCTAGTAGTCCATGACATGTATATGAAACAGTTATTTGAAGACAAAGTGGGGCATTGACAACTTAAAGGAAACATAAGAAGAAACACGGAGAGAAAAATGAGGCGCAACAGAGGGAATGGAGACTGGAGGCTAGGCACATAGAATAATAAAGTCTGTTTTGTTCCTAATTTTTATGAAGACCAGTCCAGGATGTGGCTTTCTGCAGAGGAACACCTTCACCCATTGGCCCAGACGGAGCTTCTAGGATCTGTCTAACCGGATCTGATTTCTTGTGCCCCCTGATGCCTGCCTGCAAAACTGCAGCTCTAATGTGTAGCTCACCTCTTTTTCAGTGGCTTCCAAACTCGGCTACCAGTCCAGTCAGTGCTCCGATTCAGGAGACACAGAAACCAGCTCCTGGGCAACACCCCAGGCAAGCTGGAACTTTGGATGTGTGGTCTGGGGTCTAGTCCACAGTTTGTTTCTATCTCGAAGGATGAATCCTAGTAGGGAGCTTTCCTCCCATTTCTCTGCACTATGCTGCAAGGGGGGAGAAATGGACTGGCTTCTCAAACACTGCATATTTTGCTACCCCTTTCATTGGAATCCCTTTTTGGTTCTACAGTGGCCTGGTTGCTATAGCTTCTCAGCTTGTTTCCAGAGTTCTCACAGATGTATCCTGGCATATGAGTATATATTGTCATTATCTTGGTGTCTCTGTTGTGGAAGGGAGGGCTGAATTTCCTAGTCTACCATCTTGTTGACAGCTGGTCACTATAATGCATTTTCAGGGAAACTTGTTTTTGGTTATTTTCTTTCTTTCAGTCATTGATTTACTCAGCTAATTACTCAGCTGGTTTAGTCTAATATTAAATTTATTTTATGTATTATGAGAACTCATTGAGAATGGAGAAAGATGATCTAGGTATATGTTGGGTGTCAGAAGGAGATTAGCCTGCCATTAATTTTATTGTGTGTATTTGAAAGGTAACAGGTACATTGAATTCAAGCCACGCTTTTATTCCAAGATTCACAAAGCAGAGATCATGCAGTAGTTTTATTCAGACTTCCAGGAATTGATTCTAACCTTAAATATTTATTAACTGTATGTTCTTGGGCAGGTTATTTAAAATGTTCTTAGCCTCAATTCCTCATCTAATATATAAGAATGATTATAGCACCTACCATGTAAGATTTTAGTCAAGATTAAATGAGGTGATGGATGTGAAGCCCTTACCACATTACCTGGCACAGAATGAGTGTTCAATAACTTCTGAAACTATACCCTTCCTGATAACATGGGAGCTACAGGTAATATAGCTAAAGACTGTGAGGTGCTTATTTTAATACATAAAATGTCCTGATGCCACTATTAAATAGCATCATGGCTTGTAAAAGTGTAAATTCACTTTTCACGGGTAGCTAAGGTCCTGGTAGCATCTAGGTTGATCTCACATACCCCAATGGCATCTTGATGACATTGACAGTACACAGCTTATTCTTGTCACCATTTTTTTCCCAATGGCAAAAATTAAGGCACAGAGATAAAGGGAAAACTTGGCCTAAATTACACAGTAATTATATAATTGGTGTCAGAGTTGAATCCAGTCTTCTAGTCAGAGATGTATCAACTGGAATTATGACTGATCAAAGATGAATCTTGAATTAACCATATATGATATATAGCATAGTTCCATTTTCTCACTCTTTTGCTAAGGATAAATATATAGTATTTCTTTTTTTTTTCTTTCTTTTTTTTTAAATTGGGGAATTGGGGGAGAGGACCAGTGTTGGGGAATTGGGGAGGGGGATCAGCCAAGTTGTTGTTCTTCAATCTTAGTTGTGGAGGACACCAGTTGCCATCTGGCTGCCTGTCAGCAGCTTGTGGTCTCTAAGCTCAAGGTGCTATGTTACAATCTTAGTTGCAGGTGGACATAGCCACCATCCCATGTGGGAATCGAACCAGCAGCCTTGTTGTTAAGAACGCACACTCTATCCACGGAGTTATCCGGGTGGAAGCTTAGCTCAATGTGCCAAGTTCAGTCCTAGTTGCGGGTTGGCATAGCCTACCATCGAACAGGCAGTCTTGTTGTTAGGAGCACATGCTGTCACCAACTGAGCCATCCTGCCACTGTTGACAGTCCAGCAGCAGCTCAGTGGCAGCTCAGCTCAGGCACAGTGTCACTGGCCCATGTGGGAATTGAACCGATGGCCCTGTTGCTCAGAGCTTGCACTCTTAAGCTAACTCTTAACCAACTGAGCCACTCTGCCAGCCCTAGTATTTGTAAAGTAAAGGGATCTAAATGACAAAAAGGAATGATAAAAGAAAAAAAATCCTTTTTATTAGTAGTCACAAAAAAATAAGATCAAATGTCACTGTGGTCTATTCAAATTCTAAAATGTATATGGATGTATAATTTTTTGCTAACTACTCTTGGCCATAGAGAAGGAACTTGGGCATTTATCAAAATTTCAAAAGCCAAAATCGTTCATGTACTTTAGCCTAACGATTCTCCATATAGGAATTTATATTACATGTGCAAAAAATATTTATAAACATGATTTATGAAAACTTGAAAAAATGAAATTCTAATAACACGGTCAATATTAACTAAATATCAGTATATAAGAATGAATGACAATATTCAGCCAATGAAAATCACGTTTTAGAAGAATAATTAATTTCAAAAGAAAACAGTCACAAATTATTGAGCAAGAAAACAGGTTAAGTAGTTGAGGTTGTGTGACACTGTTTTGTAAAAGATGTATAAATATCATTGGATGAATAAACAAAAAAATGTCATCAGTTTTCATCCTGGGACATGAAATTCGAGAAAACTTTGTCTTTATTATTTAATACGCTTATCTTTATATTCTGAAATCCATTGACAGGCATGGGGAGTGAGAGTTGGAAGAAGAATCATTACTTACCACCTGCTCTGCACTAAATTTCATCACAAGTGTTCTTAAAATTGAGTCATGAAAAAAGAAATTATGCTTCTTGGCTATGCCTCTAGCTGTGGAGTTCAAATTAATAAAAGTCTTTTTTTTCTAGCTTTCTCTTTCATGCAGTAATGGCATCAGCCACATAATGTGAAGAAATATGTATGCACAAAACATTGTGTACTGCCTCACTGATTGTGACTGAAGTCATCGGGAGATACGTGTACAAAATTTAAGAAGTTTCTTATCACACAGAATCAGTATAACTCTTTCAGTATTTGGTGAATTTGGGGATCTCTTTCTTTGCTTTGGGGAATTTTCCCAAACTCTCCTTTAGCCCTTTCTTGTAGATTTAGCAAGTTAAAATTAAGATTGCCTCATCTCTAGTTCCATTTTATAAGTAATTTACATGTATAAGTGGACTTTTTTTATTATATTAACATTATCAAGGTTAGAGGATTTCTAGTTTGTTCTGCATCTGTTTTTTACCCCCTCAATTACCCTAAATCACTGTGTTCAGAATTTAAAAGCATAAAGTCTTTAGCAACTATCATCCAAGTAGCTACAGTAACAAGTTCCAGCCTATCGGGCCCTATAACTTTTACTACAACATTCCCCTAATAACAAAACTGTAGAGGAGAGTTATGTATTTATCAGAAGATTGGACACAGCAAGGAAACAATCAGGGATATTGAAGACAGATCAATATGAGTTACCTAATCTGAAACACAAAAAGAAAAAAAATGGGAAAAAATGGAGCATGTAAGTACCTTGGGATGATATCAAAAGTTTTAATGTGTATTAGAATCACAAAAGGAGCGGAGAGAGAACTAGAACAGAAGAAATATTTGAGTAGATAAAGCAGAGAATGTCCCCAAATTATTGAAAAATAATAAACAATACGCAAAGAAGCCTTGATAACCCCCAAAAGGATTGATACAAATGATACAAAACATACAACTAGACACATAATAGTCAAAGTGATAAAAAGTCAGATATGAAAAATAAAATTTTGGAGACAGCTAGAGAAAACAGGAAATATTATGCGTGATATTTTTTGCTTTGCAGAAACAAAGAACATTTATGGGAGCCTGTTTGTATTAGATATTGTCCAGAAGCAGAAATACATTTTTTTTGCTCTTATTTTCTAAATCTCTTTAAAAGATAACTGATTACTTGTATTAATCAGGCTTCTCCAGAGAAATATATATCTGTGTGGATCTGAATTTTCTATTCGATTTCACTGATGTGTGTGTCTATCCTCGGCCAATACCACACCGCTTGATGATTGCTGCTGTATAACCATAACCATCGCACACTTTTTGCCAAACTTTTTACTTTTGCTGGTCATACGTTCTATAATACATTGATGTTGTTAATGTTTTAAGTAGTGTGATGGTAAATTTTATGTGTCATCTTGATTGGCCCAGATTAAACATTGTTTGGGGGCGTGTCTGTAAGGGTGTTTCTTAGCATTAGAATTGGTGGGCTCAGTAAAGTAGATAGCTCTCCCCAATGTGAGTGGACATTGACCAAAACATTGAAGGCCGGGACAGAAAAAGTCAGAGGAAGGGGGAATTTGCCACCTTTTCTCTGCCTCATTCCTTGAGCTGGGACATCTCATCTCATCTTCTCTCAGACTGAGGTTTATCCCATCAGCCTCCCTGCTTCTCAGGCCTTTGTGCTCAGACTAAATTATACAACCAGCTTGCTTGGGTCTCCAGCTTTCAAGTGGCAGATTGTGGGACTTCTTGGCCTCCATAATCACTTGAGATAATTCCTTATAATAAATCTCTCTCTCTTTTCTATATTCATATATAGCTCCAATTGGCACTGTTTCACTGGAGAAACCTGATTAACATAGATTTTGGTCCAAGGAGTTGTTCTAGAGGAACAGATTGTGTAGGATGAGTTTTCTGAAATGGTTCCAGGGTTTCTGACTGGCTGTCTAATCTGATTTCTGATTTGATAAAGATGCTAATAATAATAATAGTATTTCCAGTAGCAGTGATGGTCCAGGGTGTGATCTGGCATAGAGATATGCAAAATATCTCTATGATATATTCCTAATCTACCATGTATAAGAAGCAAGGAGTTGGGTGACTATATATTACACTTGCAAACATACTTGAAAAGCGAGTGAATATAATGACCATGATCTGTTAGCCAATTCCATAGGTCTGCATGTATCAGACTATTCTGATTGCTGCTCTCACTCTGCTGTCTATTACAGCCATCATACCCACTTTGCCTTTGACAGTTCAATGCCACCATTGGCTTCTGCCACCCCAGGATCCAATTACCCTCATTCCACTTAGGTTTCCCAGTTCAGTGACTTCCATTTCCAAAGTGAGGTCTGATCTACAGAGAAGAGCAATCACAGAGCTCTTCAAGGATGCCACAACTCCCCTCACAAATGTATTTCTCGCAGTGATGGCAAAAGGTATGCCTTTTAGACCCCCCCACCCCCATGTGTGTAAGTAGGTCTAAATGATAAATCCACTTTAACGTCCCAATTTCCCTAAGCCTTTGAATCTCTTACTCTTCATTAAAGCAAAGCATTCTCAGCTTTTCCAATTTGCTCATGGTGGGCCATCTTTTTGTTCATGCTTCAGCCAACCAACCAAAACTGTTAGGGTCCTTTCTGTCTTCCCAATCTCAACATTAAATGCAGAACCTGCTTCGTGAGCCCATGCCAACAAGTTCAGCCTGATCCAACTTCATGTTCTTTTTACAACTGTCTCACACCATTAGAGCCATTCCCACATGTGTTGCCCAAGAGTCCTGTCTGTATAATATAACTAGAAAACCCAAGTGATTCTTTTGGAGTATAACACACCTACTCATGAGTCCCACATTTTCCCTCACCTTTAGGGGCTGCTGGGACCTGAGCCTAGATACAGGTCCGGAAGCAAAGAAGGGTTGGAGGTGGGTCATGAGGAGAATCAGTATTGTCTTGCATGGCAACTGCCTCAGGGGAGGCCATTATAGTTTAGGCAATACAGGGTTGATCCCCTCAGGTGGAACTGAAGAGGTGATGCCACTAAGAGTGGGGAGGCCACATCTGCTGCTGATGGGGAGCCTGCTTCTATTAGGAACGGGAAGTCCTCTTCCACAAGTCTGCTGCTTTTTCCTCAAATCTTATTCTGAAAGCATCATATGATTTTAGTTAGAATCCAACGATACGCATAGAATTCAGAAAACACTTAACATGGTACTTTGGTACTCAATAAAAGCAAAGGTTTTTATGATTATTGCATTTTATATTTATTATAATTCAAGCCACTGAATTTCTTGTCTTTCCTCTCTTGACATATTTCCCCCAAAACTTGTAATTAACCATAAAATACTATAAAAATTAGGAGTAATCAATAGCAATTTTAAAACAAAAGGAAAACACATCCTCTCCTCTCACTATTCTAGTTGAGAGAAAAATCCTGAGACCCAAGATTTTTGCTCTAGTGCTGGGTACCTACTGTTAGTGGACCCTGGACAAGTCAGTTAATCTCCCTTAGGAAATTCAGTTTCTACAACCATAAAATAAGGAAAGTCATGTTTGACATGCTCAATCCAGTAAGCATGTATAAGAATTAAAGACTAATTTTTATGGGAAAAATTCTATCAACTTAGAAATCTTATTTATTATTGAAATATTTTCACCAAATAATCCCATTCCTTGGAATTTATTCTTAGAAAATAGATCTAAAGAAGATAGGAAAAGTATATTCCAAAATGCTTACAATGACCTTTTCTCAACAATATATTAGGAACATTTCTATAATTACAGAAAAATTAGAAACAATTTTATAGTGAATACTTACATAACCACTAAATAATTTCTGCTTTTAATGTTTAATATATGACTTGTATCACAGATCTTCCTATCTATCCATTAGTTAATCCAACCATAGGCTCATTTTATTTTTTGAGACATATGTTGAGATGGTTGTAGAGTTTGGGTTTTTTTGTTTTTGTTTTGTTTTTAATTATCTTAATATTGTGAATTTCACTGATTGATATACGTCAATTGTATTCCTGGAAT
This sequence comes from Hipposideros armiger, assembly GCF_001890085.2. Classification (NCBI taxonomy): domain Eukaryota; kingdom Metazoa; phylum Chordata; class Mammalia; order Chiroptera; family Hipposideridae; genus Hipposideros; species Hipposideros armiger. Next base: position 1,081,188 of record NW_017731689.1, read on the forward strand.
AAACCCTACTTGGTAATAATATATTATCATTTTATAGGTTACTGGATTTATTTTGCAACTATTTCATAAAGAATTGTTACAACTATATTTGTAAGGGATATCTGTCTGTAATTTTCTTTACTATAACCACTTTTGTCAGGGTTTAACATTTCTCTTCTAGTCTCATATAACAAATTGGAAGGCGCTTCTTCCTGTATTTTCCAAAATATTTTGTGTAAGATGGGTATTATTGCTTCCTTAAATATTTGATAGAATGCGCTTTTATATATTTTTTTATTGAAAAGTCCACTATGATTCATATTGTTTTTCTCTCTATATATGGATGATCTGATTAGTTTTAAGATTTTTCCCTATCTTTAATTTTGTTTTATCATGTACTTCAATTAATAATGGACCTGTTATTATTGATAGACATTTTTTAAAAAATCTTTACTATTTTTCTTTTGTTCTTAGTCCTAAATCATCCCCCTTATTCTGAGCATGCTCTTTACTCTTCGCTTGGCCTTTCTGGAGTCTCAACAAAATGAAGAGCTTACTGAGGTCTCTTCACTTTGGTCTCGTGGTAATTTCAGTGCCTTCTGACATTGCCCAACCTCTGGAATTCATCCCAAGTCTCAGTCACACAGACAGCTCTCAGCTGGGCCTCAGAGTGTCTTGTGCTGTAAAGCTGCAACCTATCTCCAAGCAGAGGACTTGCAGGGAATCATGATACTGTCGTCTGTCCCTTATTCCAAGCAGCTTTCTCTTGTCGGTTACTTTGCCCGGCATTTACCAGCTGCTCAGTAGCCTGAACTCTATCTCTGTTTCTTCTATTTAGAAAAACGCCAGCCTGCTCTAAAGCATGCCTGGCACTCATGTCACTGTGAAACTCACTCAGTGAAATGGCGTGCTCAATCAAGCGACAGTGCCATTCTTACCCCTTTCCTTCCCTTGACTTGGCTTTCCACATTTCACCAATTTCAGGTCCACTGTTCTCCACATCTAAAGTTCAGCCCTGCCTCTCTTTTAATATCAACATTGGGCTGGGAAGGACATATTTAAATAATCCAGCTTTTCTCCTATCACCATCACCTAATTCAGTGAATCTTGTGGTCCCAGTGGTGAACTTTGAACTTCTGCACTCCTCTGACTCACTCATCACTCTGCTTTGACCCTGAAAAGCATCCTCAAGTTGTTCAGCTTGGTCTAGCCCAATCCTCTGTGATGTTTCTGTTCTGCTCGTGGGACTCATGCACTCATGATCTTCAGCTATATTCCCCACCCCCGCATTCCAATGAAATGCCATTTCCTAGTCTGGAGTTTCTTCATTAATCTTTTCAGAAATGAGACCCAGGAAGTCTCACATTCTAGGCACGGCTTCATTCTTGGAGTCTTGAATCAAATGGAATGCTTCAGTTCAAACACGTTCGTCCTTTAAATGAAACGTCAAAGTTGTTTGGTTCCACAAGTTGCTTATAAAAACTTAAAAAAAAAAAATGTGTGACCTAGAAGCAAATGACCAATATCCTTAGTGTAAACGTGATATGAGTCAATGACTGCAACTTTGGTAGTTTTAAATACATTTGACAAAACTAAAGATGGTTTCAAATGCGCTCTCTCTCGCGCTCTCTCTCTCTCTCTCTCTCTCTCTCTCTCTCTCTCTCTCTCTCTCTCTTCTGACAAACAAATAATCAAAATACATGTTATGCCTCTATATAAAAACTTCCATTTCTTTGTTTGGGATGCAGAAGAAAAGCATACCATAGTTTCTACCCTTGAAATGATAAACTGGTGTGGGACTCAAGACCAAAACTCTTAAAATAATGGTTTCTTTCCACAAAACCTTATGGCATTTATGCAGCTCAAATTATAAGGGTTAACATTTCTAGAAGATACATTGTTCTTTCAGTGGTAATTTACTGAGAATAAGTGGAATGAGACAATTTGTCCACAAAATAGATACTCAGTGTCTACAAACATCTACATATCTATAGATATAAAATATCTATAAAGCTGTAGTAATATCTACTACCAATGTATAGTAGTAAATGTAGCAAATGTGAATTTGCTACAAATTCACAAAATGCGCCCATCTATTTCACCAAATTTTGATGTGAAAATAAAAGATACAGTGAATAACATCAAACAGACATATGTGCTGCTCACCATAGTTCCATATAGTTTATCTAATTTAAGCATCACAATAATGTAGAGTCAGGGTGGGGCAGGTGTATTATTTACCAACAAAAAAGTGAGGCTCAGTGTGGTCAAGTGACTCACTGAAGGTCACACAGCTAGTTAAATATTCTATCCAGCGCTCTTCTGATTACACCACTCTAATTAGGCTGCTCCAACATAACTGAGATGTCAAGACACTTCAGTCAGTTTAAGTGTTTGATCAATAATTCAAGGAGCTACTAATTGAATGGGGCAACGTTTATGGATGCATTAAAAGGTATCAGTTCTCTAAGAAGCACTACCGAAGGTCATGTGATAGCTGCAACTCAACCCACCTTGTCATAATCATCCTGCTAAATAAATTATTCAGATTAGGAATTTCACGCCCATGAACTTTAGATGAAATGCTGATAAGCACATTTATTTTCAAGCTGCTCGCTAAGTACATTAATATGTATTTTCTCAAACATAATAAACCAATATACTTGGACCATGGACAGGTAGGTGAAGGCAGACATGGAGAGTCCATTTGAGAACAGGCAAAGAGCAAATTAGTTTGCAGATTTCAGCCAAGCTATGCGATTAGGCCTGCGCTTCCAGCACGTCATTGCAGAATAAACATCTGGGAGGCGGCTACACAGATGCATTCTCAGGAGAGTGTGGAGTGCCTGATGGTGCTATCAATGAACTGCAGATGTTTGCTGGTGAGCTGGGATCAGTGACTTCAGTTCCAAGAATAAAATTATCTTTGAAAAGGACAAAGTCCAGTGTTATCAGTCACTTTTGTCAAATCTCTGCACGCTGCCTAACTAATTGTATGTGAAAGCCAGCTCCATCCGAAGGACATGGAAGGGAGTCACCTCAGCTCTAGGTACTTACTTGTGTTGTTTGGATAATTTTATCTTTTCTAGAAAAACCTCTTGAAGGCTTCAAGCTCTCCAGAAAGTCTTTTGAACTTACTTATAATTAAGTTAATGGTAATTGGACAGTGGGAGAAAGTAAGACCAAACAGTTTAAAGTCAAATAAAATAATAAAAAATACAAAGAAAATGAATTGAATATACTGATTTAAATCAACAAAAAAATGAATAAATTACCAAAGTGTCAATATTATTCTTCACATGAAGAATCTACAGAGTACTATTCTTAATTGAGGAATGATTATCATTTAAATTGTTTTAGATGTAAAAAGAAATAGTTCCAAATCTTGGAGTCAGCTAGATCTGGGTTCAAATTCCAGCAGCTACTCAGTAGCTGTGTGGATTTTAGAACATACATTAAGTACTTTTGGTCTCAAAAGACGACACCGTCCTAAGCAAATAGGGAAGGGTACTGGGGCATCTTTTTGTCCAATAAATAACCAAATAATCAATTGTTGGGAGGCATCAGAATCTGGGCATTTCCAAAGACCTCAGAAGTGAACAAAAGGCAACTTTTCTCTGAAGCTCTGCTATTAAGTGTCCCCGTTTCTGTTGGAGGTCACAGTGATGTTCATGGGGCAGAGAGGCCAACATCCTGCACCTCCTGTTGAGTGTGTTAATGATGAAGCTTGTTTTATGGATCCGTGCTACCTCTGGGCCACACGCATAGAAGTGGTACAAGGTCCAGGCAGGTGGGAACATACCCATGTACAGAGCTGCAATATATTTTTGTCCTTTTTTCCTCAATCGCTGACCAGGTTTCCCTCCATCATCACGGCCCTTCAGGCACCAACTATGAATCCCTTTTTATAAACCATGGTCAATTAGCTCCTCCTACTCTCTTTATTGATCTTCAGTCTTTTTTGTGACCAAAATACCAAAATATCTAATTCCTTCCTGCTGTACCTGTGCAGAAAACTCCAGCTAAAAAGACAGTGCCTCCTCTCTCAAGGATCTGAAGGGAAACAGGGGTCAGCTTGGAGAAAGGAACAAGATCACTACGACCCAACAACATTGCCTCCAGATGACAGAAAAATCAATATAACAGCAAACCAATGCCTTGAAACATGGATTTTGGAGTCAGGCAGACTTGAGTTAAAAACCTGTCTTGTCACATTTTAGCTCTTGGATTTTGGGCTGATTACTTAGTTTCAGTAAGTCATGGTAAAATAATAATAGAAGTAAAAATGAAATGAGTTGTTCTTTTGTATGAGATTTTGTGCTGGCCACTTTTCATTTATTACCTCATTGAATACTCAATGCAACCCTCTCAAGTTATCTTCAAGCAGAATTCTTCAAATTATGAGCAAAAAATTTTGAACAACTCAAGATCAATTAAGAAAAAGTGAAATATAATATTAATATTAAAAATAATTAAATGAGAACAGAAAAAAATGTTTAAATAAAAAAAATTTTTTTTAATTAAATGAGAGGGTTTAACAGGTAAAAGTTCTACTGCAGTGGGTGGATTACACATTATTAGATCTACTTCTTGCACACTTTTTCTCCTCCACTGACTTTTTGGTGCATCATCCTCATTCTTCCATCCCATAGACATGTTTCCTCAAAGTGATAGGGAAGATGGACAAAGCAGCTGTAAGAAGAAGCTACCAATGGGTGCACCACCAGAAAAGGCCTAAGGAGGGGCATTGCTTGATCTTCCTCAGGTCACATACCCATACTTGTACCACTGACCACAACCATGGTGTTCCATTTCCCTGGTTGGCCCATCCTAAGTCACACGCCTAACCCTAAGTCCTAGGAGTGAGATCCTATGATTAGAAGGTTCACCATAGTAGACCTAATAGATGAAGGAGGCAAACAAACATTAGGTAACAACTACAGGGAGGTATATTTAGTTAAATATTTTATAGATAAGAAAATGGAAGCTTAGATCAGTTAAGTAAATTGTTGAAGATCATCCATATGTAAGTGGGAGAGGAAGATTTGATTTGAGTCCTGATTATGTTTCCAATCTACTGGATGGGTTATTATTAATATACTCTACTTGTGTACTCAATGAAGACAACCAGACTCTTCTCACTGAATCTAGGAGTGAAATATGTAAGGAGGATTTGAATGGAATGAGAAGAATTATAAAAGACTTCTCAGAGAAAAGGTGTTACATGGATTTGAAGAAGAGTATAAACAGAAAGGCAAGAGAAATGCTACGTTTGTTAATTAGGTTTAATCAAACAACTTTTTTTTTTTTTAAAGCTAGCTTTACCTTGAGATGAGACTTTTTGGAACATAGAATTAAACAGAAATTGGTTTGCTTCTCCTCTAGCTGAATTATAAGACTGAGAGTTAAAGAGAAGCAGGTTCAAGTCCAAGCTCAGCTGCTGACCTCACATCTCATTTTGGACAAGTTACATATACCTTGTGAGCCTCAGGCTTCTCCGCACCTAGAGAGTGAGAACATCATCACCTGTTGCATTACTTCACGGAGTCCCCATATTGGGGAGGAAATTTTAAAGTGTATTGAAAACTTAAAAACAGCCCAGATGGAAAATTATTATTATTTCATAATATGTGTTGTCTTCGGGGCATGTTAGGTGCCATTGTTTACTTCTGTCATTTCTAAAATCAGAGAGAAAGTGGGCCTTTATCACCATAATAGTTTTATAATTTGATAACAGGAGAACATTTTGAACCAAGTAATTACCCTATGCATTTCTATTCTCTTCTTATATATCATCATTATTATTTTATAACCTGGTGAAGATATCTTTTGTAACCAGTCCTATGGAACAGGATTCTTATAGATTAAGTACCATATGTAATCAAAGGCTTTGCTTTGATCTGAATTAAATGCATTATTCTCTATATTTATTGCTCTTCAGCAAACAGGAATGCCCTACTGGCTTTCTTCTTACTGCTCCTTCATTTATATTCCTTGGTACCTTTCCTTTGCCCCTTTTCCAGTACAAGCTAAGCAGTCCTTTTCACTTTCCCTTGTAAGAAATCTCTCCTTCCCCCAAACATCTCCAATCATTTTCAGGGCTCGCTTCCTATGTAATTCTAGATAAGAACAGAGTATTGATTTATAGTCCTTCTTCATCCACCGCCATGGAGAAACAAAGTGAAGTGTTACATCTTGTGAATAATTACTTTAGAAAACAAATCCAAAATGCAGCAGGATAAAGCAATGGAATTCATGTTTCATCTTACTCATTTTGACAGTTGCAGGAATACAGGTCCAATTGTGCTGATATCAAAACCACAGGCAGAGACTGGCAAAAAAGAAAAGACATCTTATTGTCAAAGCAACTCTCATTGCAAGTGAAAGACCATTAAATTTTGCCTGAGAAGGGCACAGGCTACTTTCCATGTTCTTGGCAAATTATTGATCATGAAGGGGATTCTGAATGATTTCCCATATGTCATAGCACCATTGAATAAATGAATCACCCACTAACGGCTGCTACACAGGCACCCTGTATTTCCACTGACACCCCCATCTGGGATAGCTCCAGGGTGACCTTTGGTCTCAGGTCAGTGCTCTCTCTGGGCAGGGGTGGTGACGCTGTAGAGCCCAGGGCTGGAGGAAAGGAATAGGGAAAGATTCTCCCTGTCGGTCACTCGGTTTCTCTTTGGGGCACAAGTTTGGGATGGAAAAATAATTGAAAGTGTTCTGAGAAGTTGAGGTGGAAAAATATGAAAAAATAAGAACAAACATGATTAAATGTAACAAATTAGTATATAAAGTCTTCAGAATATTGTTTAAGGTGTATGAATTAACCAAAACACTTAAAAACAGAACTTATTAAAATTAAGAGCCAGAAATGACTAAAATAAAACTTCAGGAAGTGGGGGTACAGACAAGGAGAAACAGGGTGAGAAATTGTTGCTTTTCATAATAAACCCATAGTGGTGTTTTTTTGTTTTTTTTTTTACTGTCATGTATTACTTTGATAAATATGCTGTAAAATATGGCTATAAAATTTAAAAATATGATTTTATATACAAAGTGAATTAAGTTCATTAACTAATAATCTAAATTTCACACTTACTTTTTCACTGGGACCCTATAGTAATAATAGCAGGGGGAGGTTAAAGTTTATTACTCCATTTGTCAAGTGAAATAATTGAGATTCAAAAATAGCGAGGGAATCCTCCAAGATTCCTCGGAAGTCAGGGACCTGGTGACAGGGAGAGACACCAAGCTCCTGACTCTGAGGTCTGTGTTCTTCCCGTCTCCCCATCACCTGACAGAGGGAGTGTTCACAGCTACCGCTCACGAGAGCTAAGCGACGTTAAGACACTGGCAGGAAGAGAAAGCCGTCTTTACTCACGGAGACTCTGACTTGAGATTTGAAACAGGTTGAAAATACAAACTGATTCAAGATTGTTTTAAATAAGGCATACGTGAGCCACTGAGCCCCCGAGGAGAGGGGGCATTAGACATCAGTGGAACACAGTCCCAACACTAAGCATGGCAGATGTGCCATTGAATTGATCATCTCCGACAGAAAGAGAATACTGGAATTAGTGAACCATAAGTCAGGCGTAATGTGGTGATGCTGATGCTTACAGAACAGCAGAACCAGGGAGTATATCTGTCTCACTAAAGTAGGGCCAGAGGGAAAAAGAAGGATGCAGACTAGTGCATAACTTGTACAAATAAATAGCAGACCTAGCCGCCTAGAACACTCTCCCATCATGCATCGCAGCACTCTCGCTGGAGGAGGGGGCCATCTGTCCCATCCAGGGCTTTCCTGGTTGTCCTGCTTGCTGGGAAGGGTAAAGCCTGATGCACCGAGCCATCTGCAGTGATGCTTGAGCAGTTTCTCCTTGGAGATTAATCCAGAATGCATCTGTGACTTGGTTATGTGTTCATGCTGGCCTGCTCTCTCTCTCACTCTCTCTCTAGAAATCTCAATGGAAATGAGCCTTTTGGGGGGAAAGCTGGAGTTTAGATCTTTGTGTTATGTGTCTGATCCCCATCTCGCTTTAGTGAATCTTTACCCTGGGTTTGTACAGCTCTGTGCAGTTTATACTTTTAAAAATAATTTTATCATGGCAGCTTCTGATGAAAAGTGACATGGAGGTAGACACTGAGTTTGAATATGGCAAGATCCTCTCATTTCCCTGCAATGCACTTTGTCCGCCCACTGGTGAATATGGGGAGGGAAGGAAGCCGGGGAGCCATTCTGGAAACAAGATCCCATAGATTTAAAAAGGGAATAAAATATCAACGTTTTCTCATTACCAATATGGTGCGTGCACACGCGCACACGCGCACACACACTCTTGTCCCGTTTCCAAGGTCCCGCCCCAAGAGAAGTGGCCTGAATCTCCTTTCCAATAGAAGACTAATGGATAGTCATCATCTGTCGGATTACAACAGTCTATCTGCCCTCCTCCAGCGTCTATACCTGCGGTTTGGTCTAAATTCCAAATCATAAGAAGACTGTGTGACTCTGTGTGTGTGTGTGTGTGTGTGTGTGTGTGTGTGTGTGTTGCAAGGAGTGGGGGAGATAAAACCAATAAATGCACTTTACAGTAATGTTCTTCTAATAAAGGATGTCACCCCTTTGTATTTTTGTAACCACTGTCTGCATTCACTTATTTGAAATCAACACTGAAGATTAAAGAAGGCCGGTAGAGTGTTCAGGAGTTTTCAGGAGAAAAGTCAGAGATGGTAAATAAAGCAAGCAGCTATGAACTTTTCATTGGGGGTCTACCTGGAACAGGAAAACAAAGCAACCATTATTCCTTGAAGAGGGCCACTCCCTTATGATCAGTACTTTCCCTTATCCCTAGGTGCATTGTGAATGACATAGCTAGGTAGAGACAGTGTCTTAAGATACACCAAGGTATGGGGAGGGGGTGGTGAGAGATGGAACAACCGATGGAGAACACAGGCCAGAAGGAGAGATAGGCAGGCACAGAGCACCCAGGGACCCAGAGAGGAACAGGCAGGAAACCATGACATCACTGCAGACGAAGAGAAAGGCAGACCCAAGCTCAAGGATGTACTGGGCCCAGAGTCAGGGGTGGCTTTTCACTCCCCACGGTCATTCTTGTACCACGTTCCTGGTTTTTGCAATATCCGTGGTCCACCTTTATTATTGTTGTTGTTAATATTTTCTTTAACTCAAATCATTGGAAATACTTTTTATGTAAACATTTTAGTAGAACCACCTATGAAAAGCTGGTATCACTTTTACAATGTAAAAAGCCAAAATAGCAACACTTCATTCAGATTATGTGGGGCATTCTAGGTAAGTGTTGCTGCCCGTAGGAAAGAAGGTTGGAGGGAAGAAAACAGAGAGATTAGCAAGTGTTGAAACATGGCACCAATAATTAGACTTGTCCCTTGATAAAAATCACAGAAACGAAAGAGCAGAATTAGAAAATCAGTAAAAAATTTTTCTTTGTGAGATGAAAAGCCCTGTTACGTGGTACTGTGGCTCTGCGCCACATATAATCATTTCAAGCTCAGCCTAAAATCACCTGTGAGCTGCGTGCCCAACATACTTAGAAAATCACTGATGCGGTGGTTACGAGTATGGGGGCCTCTGAACACAGAGTTAGACTTAATATTGGCTCATTCATTCCCAAAATGTGTGCTATTTTCCTGCTCTGTGGTGCCAGGTACAATGCGAGGAGCTAGGAATATAATGGTGAAAGCATCAAAGAACCTTCCTTCATGGGCCTTTTTTAGTGTGGTAAACAGATTTTATATACATAATAAAGTCACCATTTTAACCATTTTTAGATGTATAATTCAGTGGCATTTAAGTCCATGCACAATATTGTGTAGCCATCTATCTATTTCCAGAACAGTTTCACCACCTCAACCAGAAACTCTGTACCCATTTAATAATAACTCCCCACTCCTTTCTTCCACAGCCCCTGGTATTCTTTATTTTACCTTCTGTCTCTATGGGTTTTGCCTATTTTAGGTACCGGAAATAAGTGGAATGACACATTATTTGTACTTTCGTGTCTGCCGTATGTCACTGATCATAACGCTTTCAAGGTTCATCCATGTTGTACTATGTATCAGTATTTCATTTCATTTTATGACTGAGTAATATTCCATGGTATGGATAGACCACAGTTTGTTTATATCCATTTACCTGTTGATGGGCACAAACTGTTTCTACCTTTTAGCTGTCGTGAATAGTGCTACTATGATCATTGGTATACAAGCATCTGTTTGAAACCTCACTTTCAATTCTGTTGGGTATATACCTACTTCATGAGTCCTACACTTTAACAGGAAATAGAGAACAGATAAATAGCAACTTTTGAATATTATGTTACCAGGACACACATTCGGTGACAAAGGAGCACAAAATAGCCAGAGAGAATTGGGTGCAGGGAATTCCTATAGAAAGAAACAGGATGGCACAGGTGAAAATTCTAAATTGAGGGGGTGCATAGTCCATTACAAAACAAAGAGAAATCCAAGACTGTTTAGAATAAGAGGCACAACAGGGGGGAAATTACAGGAAAGACCAAGGAAGTGATCCTAAGGGGACTTACAGGCCATATTAAGATTCTCAAATCTTCCAAATACCCACTCGATCCACTTCTTCACTTCATTTAGTTCCCTTAGTTCAAATGTCACATTCTCATAAATTCCATCTTTGATCACCATATCCAAACTAACACACCATTCTCAGCAGCTTCTAATCCTTACGTTGTTTTGTCTCCACAGTACTTATAGTCTGTGTGTGTGTGTGTGTGTGTGTGTGTGTGTGTGTGTGTTTCTCCCTCCTAGAATGAAAGTCTCATGAGGCAGAGATGATGTCTTTTATTTCATTGCTGCAGCCCATGACCGATGACAGTGGTATATAATAAGTGAGCTATAAATATCGGTGAAATTAATGAATGAATGCTTTCATTTACTAGTTTTATGACCCTGAGTGACTTATCTCCTTTTCTAAATTCAAATAATTCTTCTAGGTGGTTATGCGCATGAAGTAAATTGTGCCTAAGGCCTATAGTACAGCGTCTGGAATATACCAAATGTCCAATAAACATTAGCTCATAGAATTTAGAGAAAGGGAGACAGGCATCAAACCAAAGGTCAAAGGGGCTAAGTACAGGAAGATGAAACAAGACAAAACCATCCATCCATCATCTTCATTTTAGTCAGTGTCCCTTCCCCGTTTCAGGCCCATCTATCACCAACAAAAGGAAGCAACACAAGAGCAAAACCAACAACAACAAATCTGACTTTTGACCCTTTTCAGGGAAAATAATGAAATAATAAGAACCAGGCTGATGTTGAACATGATTGGAATTTAAACTTTTATTTCCTAGAACCAAGTATCAAACAGTCCAGTCATGAATTGTGCTTTCTCATGATGATCTCATGGTTTGCACACACTCTGGGGTGGGGATGGGTAAGGATATGTGTTTGTGTGTCCTGTGCATGTAAAAACATATCTGCGTCAAGTTGTATAGAATAGCTCTGATGCACATAGAGGGAGTATGAACAGCGTGATGTGGCTGAGTATGCCAGTTCCTCTCTACTTCCCTTGTAGTTCAACTGCAGACCTAAAATCATCAGAAATATCAGGAAATTTGAAGATACTTTTTGCATCCCCCCCTTCCAAAAAAAAACCTCCTTTACTCTTTACTCTTAGAGATTAAAGTAAATTTATAGACTATATAATCAGCTTGTACCTAATTTAATGAAAAACAAACATCAATAATACAGCGCTGATCCACATGGACCCTGGAGTGAAAGAGAATCACACACCATGAGGGTGTTAAAACACATATAAAAGTGGGAATAATGAATCAGGTGTTCTAACTGCAGCTTTTGGTTTGGAACTGATAAAAGATAGTGCCCTCCCAGAAGGAACGGTTTCATTTCACACCCTCTCTGTGTGGCTGGTGGTCATTTGGAGGCAGGCTGCAAGGATCGTGACTTACTTGGCCCATTTTATAGTTGCCCTTGGAGCTGAGCAGCAGAGGTTCAAAGCTCCTTTCAGAGCTCACCAGGTGGTTGTTGGGATTTTCTAATTTAGTTATTCAGAAGTACCTATCGACCTGCAAGCAGAATTTGCAGCGGTTGAAAGCACACTTGCTTGCTCCTCTCCCCACCAGGGCTGTGTTTTACTGCTGTCCTCACCCAGGGGGGAGGCAGAGTTACAGCTGGTTATGTTTAGTTCCTGCAAAGGACAGCTTGCATATGAGTGTGGTGAGGGAAAGGGGAAAGGGATTTTCATTTACTATATTGAGACAGAAAACCTTTATTTATTTATGTATTTATTTATGTATTTATGTATTTATTTATTTATTTTAAGAATTTCACTTATTTGCATCCCATTTGATGCTCCCACTGCAATAGGTGTGCACTAGGCCAGTGGTTCCCACACTTAAATGATTGCCAGAGTTCCTGGAGAATCTTGTTTTAAAAGCAGTTTCCTAGGTCCCCAGCTACATGTGTTCTTTTTCTTTGAGTCTGAAGTCAGGTCTAGGAAACCCAATATTTAACACACACTGAGGTGAGTCTGCTGGGCTGGAAACCATAGTTTAAGAATGATGTAGGAATCACACTTGGCTGATGGATTTGTTCATTTTTCTGCTCATGACTTGTTGGTCAATCCCCGTTCTTTTCGCCTACTGACCCTCATTCCTATTCCCACCATCAATTTGGAGAGCTTAAGGTTGTTGCTGGTGGAAACGTCTTCCTGTGACTGAAAACATCTGCACCTGCTTCTCTCAGTAATTACGTGGTAGTTGTAGCAGTAACACAAACTTAGAAGAAGTGATATTATGATATTGTTTAATCATCCCGACAATATGAGAAGGTCCATGTTACAGTTTATTACAAATTCCCTTTTAACAGTTGAGGAAACTGTTTGGAGATGATAATGAACTGTGCCAATGTCACAGAGGAGTGGGAGGGGTAGGAGGGGCACAGCACGTGTGGGGTTCCTGTGACAATGGATGTTTTTTGAGGGGTCAATGATCATTAAGAAATTGACTGTATTAAATCAGATGCTCTTGGGAAAAAAGATAACATAATAAGGAAAGAAGCAAAAAGCTAGGTTTTGTAACCAAAGCCACATGGGAAACCCACTGAGATGTAAACAATGAAAGAATCAAGGTAAAAACTTATGATCTGTTTTCTCTTGTACCCACAGTCAGGCAGTGTGTGTGTGTGTGTGTGTGTGTGTGTGTGTGTGTGTGTGTATAGCAGACTACCAGGAAAGGAGATTAGAGTCTTCTCCATGCAGAGAACAAGCTGAGTCAGTGTTGATCAAAGGCTGACATCAAGCATACGGCCTCCAGAATTAAACCCACTATTAGCAAACCCTTATTAGAAAGCAGGAAGGATCATTATGAGTTTCTCAGGTTACATGTATTAACTCCATGCCATTCTAATTTCCAGTCCTCCGTCTCTTTCTGCCACATCCTTTTGCTGCTTCTCAAAATCAATATGCAATTTAATATTGTAGAGTCTGCCAAAGGAGTTACATTCTGTCACCCAAGTTGCAAGTAAAAGCTAGTGTATGGAGCACTAAAAATCAAGGTGAAATGCGAGGGTATGGTTTCATGTCTACCAACAGTCAGGGTATGTGAGAGAGGGCCCAGCCTCAAGGTGTGTGTGTGTGTAATAAACCTCCAGGAAAGAAGATTGATGTCTTCATTTCATCAATCAATGAAATCACCTTGATCCTCTCTATGGAATAGAGAGGATCAAGGTGATTTGGGGATGATCAAAAGTGGGCATCAAATGTGTACCTTCAGTAATAAAACCTGCCCTCTGTAAACCCCCTTTCAAGAGGAGGCATATTCTCAGGAATATGCGTTAGCTTCGTGTAGTTTTAACGTCCAACCTTCAGTCACTCTCCAACATATCCCTTTTCTGCCATCTCAAATTCAATTTGCAGTTTAATGCCCTGGAGTCTACCATTGGTGGGGTCTCCCACGTCCTCAGTCACGTGTTAAAACAGAGCATTCTGTTCAGGAACCTTACCCATAAAACACCAAGGGCATTAAGCCATCAGATTGAAAGAAAATCACATTTCATAAATTCTAAGTTTAATCTATATGTAAATTTAGCAACATTCTTAAAAGAATAATAATTCTTGAATATTGATGTTTACACTGCTTGACAATATATTTTTTATTACTTTAAGTAATGATCCAAATACAGACAACATTATTTTATTTTCTAAAAATAGGTGCTAGGTTGTCTAAAGGAGATACAAAATAGAGACCCATCTTCTACTTTCAGAGAAACAGAGCCACTGGGATGTTTCCTGAGTTAACAAAACAGGGTGATAATACTAAAAAGAAAGCTACCAGTTTTCAGTAATTATATTAAAACTTTACTAAGAAAAATGTAAACGTTTCCTCCAAATGCACACTTTTTTCCTAAATCAACAATGAAAAACGAGAAGCATTGAGAATGTTCTAAGGGCTATGTTCCAAGAACTAAAAAAGAGCTCTTTGTATCATAAGAGTCTAGCACATTGATCGTAATGGAGTGATATCGTTCATTAAGAAGCATTTGATAAATGTCGCCTTAGAGGAAAAATCTCATGTTTAAGAACCATTATTAGGAACACACTAATTGCCATTTGAAGCCATTTCTAACATTTCCCTAATGTAACACACCAGAAGGTTTTCCTCCTCATCTGTGCAATCTTTTTTTCTCATCCGTGTAACAAGTCTAACTTACTACCATCAATTCAATGCCCTGGATTCCTCGTTTTATGACCCTAGCATCACCTAGGGCTTCTTCTCTGCATTGGTGAGTCAATGGGGAACAAGAAAGTGGGAAGGAGAGGACATGTCTGCTTCTCAGAAGCCTTAGCCCAGAAGTGACAAACATCATTTTCATTTACATCCCATTGGGCAACACCAGTCACATATTCATACTTGGCTTGCAGTGGGCCCACTGGCTGGCCAATCACTTCCCAGCAAAATAATGTCCACAATGAACGGGGGACTGCACATGTTGGTAGACACCCAGCCCTGACCTAATGAGAAACACAAGATCTCTTCTCATGCAGTCCCTCTACAGCATGGCTGTAGATCAGCATGACCAAGGCTTGGTGAGTTTATTTTAAAATAAAGGTTTCCAGACCCCTGAACAAAGAAACTGTGACTTAGTAAGTGTGGTAGGGCCCAGGGCCATCCAGAGCAGATCCACTGAATTCTAATTCATCCTCTATCTCCAGTCAGAAACACAACCAAATCCACACCGAAATGCCCACTCTATTCTGTAACTTGGCATTAATATCAGAATCCTGAGCTGGGGATCCGTGGATCTGCATTTGAACACATTATCTAGAAAGTAATAACGGCTAACCTAGACTGCTAGTGGCACTAAGTATTCTAAAGACTTTATATAAACCGACTCATTTGGTTTATTCAATTATTTTCTTATTTAATCTTTAAGAAACACGATGAAGTAACTAATATTATCTCTATCTGACAGAGAAAAAAAAAAAACGAGGCACAGAAGCTAAGCAGATTGTTCTAGTTTATTCTAGAAAGTGTCTGAGCTGATTCAAACCAAAGCAGTTGGACTCTAGGACTTTCATCTTCCTCACTACAGTATATCTAGGCAATTCTGATGCATCTGAAGCCTGAAAACCATTGAGTTATGAGATAGATATGCAAGGGCTTCTGATATAAGTAGTCTAAAAAAAAAACACTTTGAGAAAAACTGAAATAGTATTTTAAAATATTCCTTACTTTTGCTTTCAAACTTACATTCCTCAGTCAAAACATCACCTCTGAACTCCATATCTGCACATTCAAATACCTGTATACATGTCTTAGTTCATCTCCTCATGTCTTAGAGCCAATTCAGAAATTTCTCTGCTAATTTCTCTTTCCCCAGTGCTCTCTGCTGTCTTCACCACAGTTGAGTAGGTCTGAAAACCTGGCAATCACCCCACTTCTCTCTTTCCTTCATCATCAACCCTCCCTGCAATCAGTGAGTGATCCCTATCATTCTTTCCTATAAAACTCTGACCAACTCAGCTCTCCCCTTCTGCAGTCCATGATGTCATCATCTTTATTATCATCATCATCATCATCATCATCATCATCATCATCACCATCATCAACATTTTCCAGGACTTTCACAATTGCTTTGCATCTTGCCTCCCACTTTTCCCCTCCGAGCCACTCTTTACACCATGGCAACACTGATCTTTTGAAAACATCATGGCTGAAGCTCTAGAGCTTTAATATTTCCTGGAAAACCATGCATATGCCATCCTTTCTGCTTCCTGAGCCTCAGCTCAGACCACTGTCCCCCAACTCTTACCCTCCAGGCATGTCAGCCTTCCTTTAGTTTCTCCAACGCCTCGTGTTCCTTTGGCTTCACATTTCCACATGGGCTAGCCTGCCTGGAATGCTCCGATTAGAAAGGAACATAAATTACTGAATAACTTCAGGCCTCAATTGTCTCATTTATAAAATAGCTTTAGATCACAGTCGTTAACTATGAAATACAAGTATTATATATTCAATAAATTTTAATTTCCCTAAATATATTCAAACATTTTTAGATATCTAATCTCTATTAAAACATATTAAATGATATATGCTTTCCCACCATTTCACTAGTTGTAATTTCATGGAATCTGAAAAACATGCCCTTTAAAGAATCCGTTTACCTCATATCAGAAATTCATTAAAATTATCACAAATCTTGCTGTGAAGCATTCTCCTTGCAATTTTTAATTAATGTCTAATTAACTGTACCCTTTAGAATGCTGCATCTTTTTCAAATGTAGGTGTTGGGTAGTTATAATTTCTAAAATTACTACTTTGTTCTATAATCCATTTAATGAGTTAGTAAAAACAATTAATGGAATTTACACACTTTCGTGGTGCCTGACAGGGAAAAAAAAAAGATTCCAAATAAATGAGCAAGTAAAGGAGCATTAATTAGCATCTAATTTGTAATAGCAGAGTGCAGTGGCTCAATAATTTGAAAATTAATTGAACTTTGATGTTGATGTATAAGGTAAAAAAGCATATCCAAGTTCTTGTTGCGATAAGATTAATATTACCCTAATAAAAAGTCTTGAGAATACTAATTTGTTGAAGTAGCAAATGTATATTATATAAAGGTTATTAGTAGTATAATCCAGCAAGAAAGGTGTTATAGCATCATTTGTGCATGAAATATGGAAATAAAGAGAGAGAGAGAGAGAGAGAGAGAGAGAGAGAGAGAGAGAGAGAGAGAGAATAAATTGTGAGCAAATGTTGACAAATAAACAATAAGGAATTCTAGATTAAGGGGATACATGACATTTTTATTCCTGCAACTTCTTTATACATTTGAATCTATTTCAGGGTACCATTTGGGGAATCTGGATGCAGAGTATTCTTTCAACCTTCCCATAAGTCTAAATTATTTCACATAATTTTTTTAAATTGCACCTTGTCCCTGGAGCATCTTCACCCCTCTCTCGTTTTTCTCGACAGCACTCCCTGCTGTTTAATAAACTTTTCAGTGTTTTTATTTATTATTATCTGTTTTCCCCCACTAGAATTAAGTTTGTGAAGCTAGGGCTTCCACTCCTCACACCCCACCCCCACCATTTTATTGGCAGCTGTGCCCCCAGCACCTTGAATAAAGCTTCGTAATAACAGGCATTCAAAAACATTTTTGTATGAATGAATGGATAACTGAATCTATGGTATGGTGGCAATAACAGAATCAGCATAATATCTTCACATTATGAATACATATGAAGCACTTAGCCCAGTGCCTTAAGTGCTTGATAAATATGTGTTATTTTTACCGAGTCTTTCAGTATGACTAGAGTTGAAGGATGAAGCAGTCACATCAGCAAGAAGAGATCTGAGCTGTGAAGCAGTCACAGGACACAGCTTCTAATTGTCGAGGGCTGGGTCTTATTTTGATATTCTCCACAAAGACCTTAAATGTGAGGGATTCTTAATATTCTTTTTGCTAAATTAGGTGATGGAAGCATATATGTAAATCAACAGGAAGTGTTAAACTATAAAGATAAGATCAGAGGCAAAATGTAAAAAAAAAAAAAAAAAGAATTTAGGCTTTGTCACTCTGAGTCTTAACTGTCAATATCTCTCTGTTCCTGAAGACTTCCTTTCACATATCACTCATGGGTCTTTTGTTATTCTTCTTCCTCTAATCACCATTCCATTAACACCTATTTCAAGAAGGAATCCAAAACTCATGCACAGATAGTTGTAATTGACAGGTGAGCCAACTTAATGACCATCCTAGAATCTTAACAAGAATTATAATAAGTAATTAATTGCACTAACCTAGATGCTCTGGTTGTCACAACCCACAAATGGGGAGTGGTTGGTGGGAGGCTCTTGCAACTACTGAGTAGAGGCCAAGGAGGCTGTTAAATATCTTATAATTCACAGGTCAGTCCTCCATCTGTCCCCCCCCCCCCCCCCCC
>NW_017731689.1:1099686-1107250 GCF_001890085.2 Hipposideros armiger
AAGATCAGAGGCAAAAAAAAAAAAAAAAAAAAAAAAAAAAAAAGAATAATTATCTGAGTGCAAATGTTAATAGTGATGAAATTGATGAGACAGAGAAATCCTGGACTAAGCTGTATAATTCTCAGCATAATTGGCAGTGAGGCAAGTAAGAAAGAATATTTGTTAAGATGAAGTCAGCGTCCTTCTCTACAAGAATCAGAGTGTTATAAAGACAATGACATCTTCCTAGAAAGGCCACCTATGTAAGCAGGAGAATACAGTAGATCCTCACTTTGAGAAGGGAGAGCCAGCATGGTAGCGTGCGGGTCACCAGTGGCTGAGCCTTCCGTGGAAATCAAGGCCTGATTTCAGAGTATGGCATTGGTATAGTTTCAAAGCCCGGGACTCTCGGCCTTGGAGTCACATCTCTTTCCCCTAATTCTTCCATTTTCCTAGAGCAAGTCCTCGTCCTCCCATCTCGACACTCTCCACTGCCACTTCCTCAAGGGGGCTTACGTGAGGTTCCCACATCTTTTTAAGCCCAGTTGTCTCATCTGTAAAATAGGAGAAAGCCAACGACAATAAAAGTATTTCAATGAGTGGGTTTCTGTAAAGCTTGAGAACAGAGAAACTAGGAATTGCCTCTCAGACCTAGCATTTACTACCGATTTCATTTTGTGCTCATTGCTCAACCCCCTATATTCTCATGTGTGGGCTCAATCTCCCCTATATCAACAGAGTATTGTGAAGATTTACTGGGAGAAAGGAAGAAGAGCATTGAGCTCAGATTCTGTCATATCGTAAGCATCTAATGAATTATATTGCTAATTGTACTGTTGTTATTGTCATCGATGAGCTTACCTCTGCCTGATTTTCTTTTCCATGCATCCATTCACTCATTGAGTAGTTGGTTTATTTGTTCATCCATTCATGTATTCTCTTGTTTATTTACTCAGCCGACATCTGGTAAGATCTTGCCATGCCCTGAGTGCTATAATCGACAAGTGCCTCAGAGTGCCTCTTCCTTTGCCAAAATTGACTTTGTGAAGCTGAAGCTCTAAACTTAGGTACACTTGGGAAGCAGAAAGACACAGCCAATGTGGAGAATGAATGAAAGTAGCCTGTGCCCGCACCTTGAGTACTCACAGACAGCACATCAAACCATTCCAATCCACACTGGCCTCCTCTCAGTTCTATCTTTTTGTCTTGTTGCCTTTGTTGTTCCTTCTGAGGTTTAATTTAGCACAAGGTGACATTGGTATTGCAAACAACTTTACCATGCTCCTCAAGGTAGCAACCCTATTAAACCTGGTTTAGGTAAAAGAGAAAGGCTAAATAAAGAAACAAGAAACCCAATGAAAGGGGAAAATGACACTGTCTCAGGATAAACAGGCTGTGCTGATGAAAAATATTAATTCCTGTGTTGGCCATGGCCCTCAAACACTTCTACCTCTTTTTCTAATAATAATAATAATAATAATAATAATAATAATAATAATAATAATATAAGAAGAAGAAGAAGAATATTAGGTAGGTATTTGAATTTTATTGCTGCATAAACAAGTACCCACAGTGACATACAACAATACACACTACTTCTCATTCTAGGGCTCAGCTTCAAGTCACTGGGCTGCTGCCATCGTCTTGTGCTGCAGCCTGTGGTGGGTGGTCCGTTGGGGCAGTCCTGATTCACATGAGTTCATTCTGGGCCCCAGACTGAGGGGGTAGGAGATACCCTGGGAAAACCCTTCTCAGGAAGATGCCAGGGGTGCGAGAGGCTAAGTGGAAACACATCAGGCCTTTTAAGTCTAGACTTAGAAATGGAGACCTGTCACCTCTTCCCTGCTCCATTGGCCAAAGCAGGTCTCAAGACCAAGCAGAAAGGACAGTAGAGGGGGAATACACTCTACATTTTTTAGAAAAAAAACTGGAATCATGCATTGGAAAGAAAAAAGAACAAGAAAAGAAAAATGGATCAAGGAAGGGATAAAGAATAGGGGCCAATAAAATGGCCTTGCATATAACCTCTGGGCTGCACTGTCCTGGGGAACAGTTTTGAGCCTGGCTGATGGAACCCAGCATGTCAGCTCTGGCCACGACTAATGTGTTTCCTTTGATCAACAGGAAATGGCAGGTTTGTTGAAAAATTTTAAAAGGGAAATGCTTCACCAAATAGCTCTGATCCAAAAAAGTGGTCCGAGAATAACACCTTGTTTGCTATTGTTGTAGTTAAATATTTTTGCTGAAATCATTATCTATAAAGTGGAAATAATCATGTGTAACTCAGAGGCTACACACAGGGGCTGAATAAGACCATTCATAAGCACTTCTTAGCATAGGGCTTGACACATCATTGCTTGATAAGTGTTAGCCAATAACAACAACGATAAACAGAATGTAAAGGTTTGAATTCAACATACATTTTATAAGCACCTAATAGGTGTAAAACACAGTCATAGAATGGGCCCAAGATAACAACGCACATCAAAATTAGAAGGTAGAGTCGGGAAGCTTTTACAAGTCATCAATTCTTAATGGCATGTCTACTAACCCAATATATGCCCTCTTTTCTCACTCTTATGCCCTTAAGTGGTCCAATCACTTGTAATCAAAATAGCCCAGACTAACAGAGAATATGCTGACCATACCGCTGAGGGGATCAGCAACAGCAAGATAGATAGCACTGACTTAAGTAGTCAGGTATGATGTCCTCAAAGATGTGGTGAAGAGCTCTAGGCAGAGAACAAAGCCTGGACCAAAGGCCCAGTGACCTGAAAGAATATCATGTATTCAGGGCAGGGAGGCCAGTTGGCCCTGAGCACAGGAGACAAGACTGATGCATCCCATTCCCACAGACGTTTAAGTGACTGACTGACTCTCACATCCTGCTGCTGTCAGCTCTGCCTTCATCTCCCCAATATGGCCTTTTCTGATCACCCTTCCTATTGTCCCCACATAAACTGTACCATATTTTTGTTTTACAGATTTCATAGCACTTCTGTTCTCTGAAATTCTCTTATGTGTCCATCAGTGGGTTTATGGTCTGTCTCTCCCCTGGTATAGGAGTTACATGAGAACAGCACCCTTGTTTGTCTTGTCCCCTCTCACTTCTATGTGTTTGAAACACAGCTCACAGAAAATAGCAGTTGACATAAGAGATGGATCGGTGAGGAAGGGTACAAAGTAAAGCTGGAGTGAAAAGCCGGAGGGTATACACTACCAGAAGCACGATTTATTAAAGAAATAACTGATAAGCTGGACATCATTAAAATTATCTGCAAAAGACAATATCAAGAAACTGAGAAGACAAGCAATTCTCTTCTCCAGATAGAAAACATTTGCGAAAAACATATCTGATAAAGAACTGGTATCCAAGATATACAACAAACTCTTAAAACTCAGTAAGAAAGCAAACAACCTGATTTAAAAGTGGGGAAAAGATCTTAACAGGTATCTCACCACAGAAGACATACAGATGATAAGCATACAAAAAAGGTGCTCCACATCATATATCATTGGGAAATTCAAATTAAAGCAACAGTAAGATCCTACTACATACTTATTAGAATGGCGAAAATCCAGAACACTGACAACATCAAACGCTGGTGAGGATTTAAAGCAACAGGAACTCTCTTTTAATGCTGGTGGGGATGCAAAATCGTGCAGCCATTTTGGAAGAAGATTTGGCAATTTCTTGTAAAACTAAACATGCTTTTACTGCATGACCCAGCAATCATACTCCTTGGTATTTACCCAAAGAAGGTGAAAGCTTATGTCCACACAAAAACCTGCACATATATTTTTATAGCAGACTAATTCATAGTTGCCAAAACTTGGAAGCAACAGAGATGCCTTTTAGTAGGCAAATGGATAAATAAACTGCTACATCCAGATAACGGAATATTATTAACAGAAATGAGCTATCAAGCCATGAAAAGGTAGGGAGAAGACTAAAATACATATTAACTAAGTGAAAGAAGCCAAATTGAATATCCTACACATCCTGTATTACTCCAACCATTTTGAAAAAGGCAATGCATGGAGACGATAAGAGCAATCTGTGGCTGCCAGGAGCCAGGAGAAAAAGAGGTGGCTAGGTGGAACGCAGAGCATGTTTAGGACAGGGAAAGTAATCTGTATGTTGCACTGGTGAGTACATGTGAAACACAGCTGTCCAAACCCACACAAATTACAATGCAACGAGTGAAGCCTAGTGTAAGTTGTGGTCTTTGGGTGATTATGATGTGTTCTTGTAACAAACACACCACTGTGGTGCAGGATGTTAATAGTAGGGTGTGCTGTGTGTTTTTTTTTTTTAGGGGTAGAGTAGGGGTTATATGGGAACACCCTGTACTTTCTGCTTCATCTTGCTGTGGATGAAAAACTGCTCTAAAACAGTCTATTTAAAGGGGGAAAAAAAGTCAGATGATGCAGGATCTGGATTTTTTTCATAGGACGATAAGGATCTGGCGGTTTCTGAGAAGAGGAGTATAATTTTCAGAATCCCACTTTTGGGAGGTTTGTACATATGCAAGAGGCAGAGACCAGGCATGAGCAGAGGGTACGTGAGAGCAGTGAGGTTATGATAAGCATCTGAACAAGACATAAAGTTTGTCTAATGTACTGAATGATCTGTGGGAGCCCCAGTCTTTTCTCTACAGTATCCCCACCAAAGAGAGCATCAACTGATTTTTCTGTCTCTCAGGACTGGCTGCTTTGCAAAGATTCTGATTCCTTCAAATAAAAATTTTGAAACTAGAAACTGTCATGTTCCACGTGACTGTAAGATGGCTACTTTCCCCTAGGGAGTAGCTTGGAAAAGAGACCTTGTCAGTAGTTGCTTGATCAGACAATAAAAGCCCAGCAACGTGTAAGGCTTGACTATCACACGCTTCCCCACTCCAGGCCCACGTGTGCCCAGGGCTGGGTGTTGGCCATCTTATCTCCTTCCGTACAAAGCCATTTCTATTCTGGCAGGTTCCATAGCAATCATGTAACTCACTCTTTGGTTTCTCATGATTTTATATTTGGTAAAAATTATAATGTTGTGTGTATTTCTCTGAATTTTGATTTTTGGAAGATTTTGGAGATTGGGCTAAGTTGATAGGCTTTGTATTAAGACAATTATTTTCACCACCTTATAACTTTTCACTTGGGAACTATATCAAAAAGTACCTTCCTTTATGTCCTCACTAAATCATGATTTGTTATAAGACAGCTCATGAAGCCACCTCTGAGCTATCAAGCCTTTGCTGACTTTCCCCTTCCTGGACTGTTAAAATATCTCTCTCTGAATCTGTAGCTATTTTTATCTGAATACTGGGAATGTAGATAGATACCTGCAGTGTCCAGACAGGTAACCTAACTAAGTGAAATGGGGCACAATGAACACAATTAATGGGGGGAATGCTGAAGATTGTGATTAACAAAAGAGCACATGTCCTACCTAATAAGGTGAAGCTTCTGCAAAGGTCTGCTCAATTATTACCATGGGAACCATGGGCCCACACTTGCCAGATCTTCTGATTTTTGTTTTTTAAAAAATCAGACATTTAGATGTTTATATAAAATATCCCAATTTTTAAAGTTGGCAATAATTTGAAATGTTTAAATAATAGGAGGATCTGTAATGTGTGGTCTAATGCAGTAATTCTCAAGTTTTTGGTCATTATTACCACCTTAAGGAGGCTTAAATATACAAAGGTCTGACAACTAAGTTTGCGAACTCATCCTAGGAAAAGTGCTACGTGCCTTATTGCCGAATATCACTATGGTCACTTTCGAAGTACTCCCTTTGGGAAGCTATACACCAACACCAGTGCCTAGTCCACACTTCAAAGCAATTTTAAAACTCTTTTTCTGGAATGGCCATCAGAGCTGTCGTCATATTACCCTTGATATCCTGAATGTCATCCAAATGTCTTTCTTTCAATATTTTCTTTATCTTTGGGTAAAGAAAGAAGTCACTGGGGGCCAGATCAGGTGAGTAGGGAGGGTGTTCCAATACAGTTATTTGTTTACTGGCTATAAACTCCCTCACAGACAGTGCTGTGTGAGCTGGTGCATTGTCCTGATGCAAGAGCCTTGAATTGTTAGCGAAAAGTTCAGGTGGTCTAACTTTCATGAAGCCTTTTCAGCACTCCCAAATAGTAAACCTGGTTAACTGTTTGTCCAGTTGGTACAAATTCATTATGAATAATCTCTCTGATATAATAAAAGATTAGCAACATTGTTGCAACAAGTTAGCACACAATTGTCAGACTGTGTGCATGTGTGTGTGTGTGTGTGTGTGTGTGTGTGTGTGTGTGTGATTCCCTTATTTACACATGGAATTAAATCCTAAAACAATATGATTTTATCAGATAAGGTTGAGATTTGGAGGGTCACCAATCATTGTAATATCAAGAATTTCATGCCCCCCAAGAACCAACATTTGCCTTGTCAAGAATGGCCTAATAACTTCTCATCATCCATAACATCTAATCATTATTTGTTTTCCCTTTAATTAAATCATGAACTCTTTGAGAACTGGAGCTGTAACTCTGTATCCACACAGTCTACTATAGGGTCAAGCACATAACACATTCTCAATAATTGTGGAACAATATCATAATCACACTTAAATTCTAAGGAGAGAATTTAGAGAAAATTCTACAATATGATTAAGATGGCTTCCCATTTATTGAACATTTTTCATTCCAGCAAAAACCATACCCTGAAAAAATGGTAAACAGACAGAATGCCTTCCTGTCAAGGCCATACTTCTATTCTTCTGGCTAGAAGGCAGTCCCCTCCAAGAGCTTTTTGAGATGTTATTGGGCCAAATGCTAGGAAGAACAGTTTTATAATCCTTAGAGAAGCAACAAAGAAGTAGAGAGAAGCAGATAGGAACCCATTGCCTTCCAGGGGAATCCAGTCTCCTTTTAAGGATGTTCAAGACGTGGCCATTGCACTTTAGATCAGTCGTGGTTCCTTCTCCTGGTCCAGTTCACATACAGTCTATGGAGTGGTACAAAGTTTTATTTCTCTGGTAAAATCAGCCCTGGAGCAGAAATCACAATATTAGACTCAAGTCTTGTGTACGGGCCTGGGTGCTTGAGGTAAAATACTTAACCATTCTGATCTTCAATTTCCTCATATACAGCATAAGACTAGCTATAAGATTGACCCCAAGCTCAGTGTTTGCCAAGGTCACGCCACACAGTTGTCAAGAGAACTGACGGTAAGTCCGTCCATCAGACATAAATTTGACTTCCAAACATGCAACTTGGTGGCTGGGGGATCTGTGGAATGTTATACAGCCTCTCTTGTCAATAATTTCAGTAGCTGTAAGATGTTTATAATAATAATTCTTATTCAGTCAGTTGCTCTGAAGAATGAATGAGATCACACTGAACAGTTCTGTGATACAATTAACTGAGTTAGTAGGTACAAGGGAGTTTATTGTACTATAAAAGGCCACAGATATATCACTTCTTTTTTTTTTTCTTAAGCTGAGCCATCCTGCCACCCGTTGGTAGCTCAGTGGCTGCT
Source organism: Hipposideros armiger (assembly GCF_001890085.2). Classification (NCBI taxonomy): domain Eukaryota; kingdom Metazoa; phylum Chordata; class Mammalia; order Chiroptera; family Hipposideridae; genus Hipposideros; species Hipposideros armiger. Next base: position 1,107,199 of record NW_017731689.1, read on the forward strand.
CAGCTCGGGCCGGGACTCAAACCACTGTTGCTCAGAGCTCAAACTCTTGAGC
>NW_017731689.1:1108169-1109516 GCF_001890085.2 Hipposideros armiger
AAACCCTGAGAGAGAGGGACATCTACAGAGTATAAAGCAACTATGTGAAAATCTGAAAAAGAAATGAGACCCTTCAGTTTACAGACCTCTCACACAGTACTGATGGGAAGACTCTTTGGAGTGAGAGACTTGAGTGTGGACTTTTTCCAAATCTATCACCTCCACTAAAAACCACACAACATGGAGAGCTGTCTCAGGTTCTGATAATTTGAATTCTGGATACTCAGAGTTATGAATAGGTGGTTAAGCCAATTTTCATTCATTGAAGTTAGAGAAGTTAGATTCCCTAATATTCTCACTATCCAGTACTGCAACTTGAAGTTTACATGACACACAGTAGTGTTCAATAAATATTTGAGGAATAAATAAATGGCAAGTCTGGTTTTAACAACCTTTTAGATCTGAATATAGGTTACCTAGAGATCTCTCTCTTCAATAGAATGAAAACTAAATAATGAAAAAACTCTCTTAGGTTCCTAAATTTTTTACTAGAAAACTATTATGTTCCAAAAGTATTCCTAACAACCCCAAAACATAATGGAATAGAGGTAGAAGTAGGAAATATGAGTCAGTGTTTATTAGCATAATTGAATGATGTTCATGTGTATAGGAGAATAAAATGGGGAAAATACATTAATATCACAATACATGTGGAAATTTTAGTCAAATTTTAATACTTCATGACTTCCAGCTCAGTTAAAAGGGTTTGGATTGGTAAAAATGATAGCTAAAGGGCCGGCCGAGTGGCTCAGTTGGTTAAGAGCTCGCTCAAGAGTTTGAGCTCTGAGCAACAGTGTTTCGATTCCCTGCCCAAGCTGAGCAGCCACTGAGCTGCCAACAGGTGGCAGGATGGCTCAGCTTAAAAAAAAAATAGCTAAAAATTATTGAATCCTTATTATGTACTAGCATCATGATTTACATAAAAGACCTCATTTCATGTTGTTATTTACCTCAGTAGGTTCGTTTAGGATACCATAATTTTACAGGTAATAAAAATTCAGGGTCAAGAGGTTGAATTACTTGCCTACATTCACATGACCAGGAAGAGGGAATCTTGAATGCAAAAGCAGGTCCATTGACTACAGAACCCATATGCTTAACCACTGCACTATTCGATTTGATTTCTCTTGACCACAGAAGTTCTAGGTACCAACCATTCTCACATCCACTGAGGTCTTGACAGGATAATTACTGAGTCTGGCAGAGAAGCTTGAATGGGGACTACTTTAAATGCATATGATCCATTTTCCTTAAATACTATACCTTAAGACACTTAGATAGAAGAAGGTGTATATACTGTCTCCATAAATTTGGGAATACCTTATTGTGGAATGTATGAGATTGCTT
>NW_017731689.1:1110626-1207257 GCF_001890085.2 Hipposideros armiger
CATGTTTAAATAACTCATGGAAGGTTAAATGATCTTGCTCATCAGTTTATCACTTCTTTATATGGTCTTATGATGCTTCTTCATAAACAAAAACCCAAGCGGGATTCTCAATGATTTAAATAAGCATGAAACATTGTCATTTTTACTACGAGTCAGATCACTGCAAATTACAACAGCAAGATATCATGTTCTAACAAGTAAATTGGCAAAATATATTTCTCAATGATGACACTCCATGCAGAGACAAAACTTCTCTTGACCCTATTGGAGAGGTGGGATTGCAAGGTGACTAACTGGTAAAAACAAAAACAAAACACACAGATGCAACACACACACACACACACACACACACGCACGCACATTAGATACTGGTAATAAGAGTTTGGCTGCAAAATTAGTGAAGGACCAGTGTGCATGGGTGAGAAAGTTTAAAGCCCTTGGGGATGGCTGGCATTAGAGGAGTCAGCACCCGCTGGGTTTTCCTGTAGTGTTCCCCCCAGGTGCTCATACAAAGACTGTGGAGAGTCCTTAGACTTCCCTATGTCTTCCACTGAACAAACGCCTTTATCTGAGTTAGAAGATGTAGTGTGTTGAATGGTGCCCTCACCCCCAAATATACGGACAGTGCCAAAAAAAATGTATACCCATTATAAGAAAGGAGAGAACGATTAAAATGTAATATTCAATATATAATGATAGCAGAAAATGAATACAAGTCATGTTTGACTTCTGCAATTACAAGAGGTGCTCAAAGTGGTTCCCATCAGTGTCCAGACACTTCTGATTATGGCGAACGACTGCTTGAGCAACGTTGACCAAAGTGCCCGCTAGTATACATTTTTGGCACCCCCGGTATGTCCATGCCCTAATCCCAGAACCCTGTGTACATTATTTTATATGGCAGAAAATATGTGATAAAGTTAAGGATGTTGAGAGGAGTTGCTTATCTTGGATTATGTGGGTGGGTCCTAAATACAGTAATTTGTACCCATGTTCTTACAAGACACACAGGAGAAAAAACACAGAGGTGAGGGGGATTTGAAGGCAGAGGCAGAGATATGGCTGTAAGCCCAGAAATGCTGGAGTAGCCACTAGAAATTGGACGAGGAGAAGAGTGGATTCTTCCATAGAACCTCTGGAGGAAGCGTGGCACTGCTGGATTTACAAAAAAAATATGAACATATACTAACCCACACAAATGAAGGTACACATATATAATTATTCCTGTGTCATATATATATATAAGTTTATATGACATATATATGTAAATGTATATATCCGCATATATATTGACCCGTGTTCCTCAAAGACACTGACATAACCAGAACTCTTCACCATGCCTGATAACCTTCTCTCCACAAATATTAAACTTGAACCCACTGGCTGTCAGGAAAGTCAAAGTCTTGAGACCTAGCAGCATTTTACCATGCATTCTGAGTGAAAAAAAACACACGGATGGGTTTTAGAATTCACATTTCACATTTCTGTATTAACATGCATGTGTGCACACACACACGCACACACAAATGCTTTTGTTCCTTTTCCTCTCTGCTCTGATAGGGCGTCACCCTCAACTTCACATTGGATGCTGTAGTTTAAGTGGAGAGCACACACAACGGTGAAACCTTAGGACCTGGGACAGATCCAGTAAACATTCCTCAGAAGAGGAAACCCTGCAGAGCATCTGAGAGAATTCTAATCTGGAAGTGGTTGACTTTCTTGCCTAATTCTAGCCCATCAGAATGTCCACACCCATCCTGTGGATCCTTCTAATATTATGTTGTCAAATGCAGTCTCGGAGTATCAATATCTTCTTGGAACCCCCACCATATTCCAGGTCTTCCACATTTATCCCTTTCACAAAGCCCCTTGGCCCTCCCAGGCCTTGCCTCAGGGAGGTTAAGGGACCCACCTAAGGATGCTCTGCTATTAAGTTGTAGGGACCAGATGTGAACAAGGGTCTCTCTGTCTGACTCCAAAGTCCATCCATGCTCTTAATTCCCTCGAATAGAAATAACACTCTGACTCTCCGCCAGTAGGAGGTGGAGTTGTGAACCCTAATCCAAATAATCTAGGTGCAGAGTCCACACCCTTAATGATGTCATCCCTGGGGCTTTCAGACAGCATGCTGGGGTGGGTGGTCCACCTATTTTCACGTAGGCTCCACTTGCCAGCCCAGGTTCATCAAAATGGAGAAGCAAAGGGAGGAATACTGTGGAGAAGATTTGAAAAATAAAAATAATCTGGGCACCGCACAGTAATGTCTCTCAAAATGATCAACCAGTGGCTTTATTTGGCAGTTTCAAACCAACATTTTGGACATGTCCCAAGCAAGCAATTACTATAAAGTGAGATTCAAAATTCAATCAAATTTATGAGGCAGCTTACACATTAACTTTACTGTGGCATGGTTGTGTGAAAAAAAAGCACCACAAAAGCAGCTTCATTTATTCCTGGCAAATGTTAGCTTTCTTACATGGAAGGCACGAGATGCTACGAGATCCTTCTTCAAGAGAAAGCCCAGTTCCTCCCCTGCTTAGAGTAACTAACTTTTTCCAATGGGCCTAACCCAGGGTCAAAGCACATTTTAAATCACAATCTACACAAATTGTGTTCACCCTCATGCACCTTCTAGGGTTGTTAGCTATTGCATTTTTTCAGATTAAAAAAACTACTAGATTGAGGATTTCAACAATTTACTTAGAAACATCATTTAGAATTTGGTAATGTCACTACTACCAGATTTAGCTGTTTCATGGGAAAATGACATAGCAGAAAATTTGCATAAACTCTTCACATAATCCTCATCATTCCTCCAACACCACCTTCATTAATCCTTACTGTAACACCCCATGCATCTATTAATTAATTAAACTTTAGAAGCATTAGAATGTCCCAAGGATATTTTTTAATTAAAATTTTATGGATCTAACCAGCCTTCTCAGTGGAGAATTGTAGCTCAGTATTCCAATTGTAGTGTTTCCTCCCTATTTTTCTCTAAAGACTTCTCACTGGTTAGAGTCTAGTTCACAAGTTCCCTTCCACTCTCTAGAAGGAATCCCTCCTCCTCTAGACCCCCATAATCCTTTGTTTATTCCTGTCCTATGACCTGTATAACCTGTCTTGCTTTAGAGGTACTTACTCTAACAGACTGTAAATTCCATGGGAATGTACTCATCTTTGTGGCCTCCACCATGTCTAGAAAGAAACTAATTATATTGAAATATAATTATATTGAAACCAAAGTAATTAAACACAATCTTACTAAATGAGAATATGTTCAACACTCAGTGCAGTGATAGCCAGCATCATTTAGGAGATCAAACAAAACCTAAACTGTGTGAATGATAAAAGCACAGTGTTTAATATCAGGCACCTTAGACTTAGGTTCCAGCTCTGACAATTACCATTTGAAATACCATGGACAATAGTTTACGTTTTATAAGTTTCGGGTTTTTTTTAATCTGTACAATGAGGGATACTAGTGAACATAGTTCTTAGTGTTGTTGTGAAGAAATGCAATGCCTACTGTATGATAAAGCGACTACTATGTGTGCTTATTATTTATATTCATTGAGTTAAATTATTCAGGGCATCCACACAGATATGTTTTGGATATATCTTCTCAGATAGACCTATTTGGATATTATTATTATTATTATTATTATTATTATTATTATTATTATTATTATTTTGTAAGGGGGGAATTTTACTGTTTTAGCTCATCCAAGTTTATTGCAAATTTCACAATAAAAAAGGCAAAAAATAAAATGATAGATAATAAGAGAATGATCAATACAATATTATTTAGAATGAAGTCACTAAACGGGAGCCTTCAAATCAGGTAAAAGTTTTGAGAAGGGGCTTTGTTTTTAATTTTACTAACAGCCTCCCCAAGTCCTAACTCACTTCTGTTTCTATATTACATCATGATCACATTTGGGTAAATGGTTCACACTTAGCAGTCAATATGTTTATTCTTAAGCTTACCACATTCTTAAAAGAACTCATAGGGGTCCAGGTTCCTGATGAGAGCTTACATTCAATAGGCTGTGAAAGTACATGTATGTAATAATATGTATTAATAAAGGTGATGTGTCAGCAGACTCATTCCAAGGCCCTGAGAGATCAGGACTTTTTGTTCCCAATCTGTATCCCTAACAGGCAGCAGAAGCCCCTGCCTTCTTCCCAGTCACAGCCACTTCCACTGAACTTCTCCCAAGGTTGCAAGCAGCTTGGCCAAAAACAAAAGCTTATATGTCATCAAATATTCCACACGTATACCAGTCACCTATTGAATAAACCTATCTCTGAGAATGAGCCTCCCTGGGGATAAATCAGACAAGGTATTTGCGGGAAAAAACCTGTGTTAAGCATCTTTGGGGAGGTAAAAATGAGAAATAATGGAAGGGGACTTTAATTTGGGAACTTAATTGTGGAAAATACATGCACAACTTCGAAAAGTCTTTCAAAACTGTGAGCCTCCTTTACACACGTATTCAATTTACCGACTTTTGACTTTGTGCATGGTCAGCACTTTTCCACCTCCCTGACCGGGCAATAAAATCAACACTTTCTACCACCAGTAAAAATCAGCACAAGAGGAAAGAATGTACAGGAAAAATACAGCTTACTCCTTCCTACGGACTGGGTGCATTGCTTATAAAAGTTGTGAAACATGGGGTCTAGGCCTGGAATACTTTAAAGGAAGCACTAGAGATACATAACCCAGATATACAAAAGTATAATACAAAAATCACAAAATCACTTGGATATTTTCTTATACATTGTTCTTTGTGGTCGTAAGAACATTTAACATGAGAGCTACACTCTTAACACATGTTTATGGGTACAATACAATATTGTTGACTATAGAAACAGTGTTCTACAGCAGATTTCTAGAACTTGCTCATTTGTTTAAGTGAAACTTTATACCTGCTGATTAGTAACTCCTTATTTCTGGAAAATGGAAATCAAAACCATAATGAGAGACTACCGCACACCTGCTAGGGTAGCTATTATTAGAGAGAGAGAGAGAGAGAGAGAGAGAGAGGAGGAATAGGGAGAGAGAGAGAGAATGAGTGCTGGTGAGGATGTGGAAAAATGGGAACCCTTACACAACGTTGGTGGGAATACAAAATGGTGGAGCTGCTATGGCAAACAGTATGAAGGTTTCTCAAGAATTAAATACAGAACTACCATATGATCCATCAATCCGACTTCTGGGTATTTATCCAAAAGAATTGAAATCAGTATCTTGAAAAGATATTAGCACTCCCATGGTCCTTGCAGCATTATGCACAATAGCTAAGCTATGAAAACAACCTCAAATCCATCAACAGATGAATGGATAAAGAAACTGGTATATGCATATAATTGAATGTATTCATATACTTTTTCAGCACCTGCTACAGTAACCTCTACTGTAAAATCTTGTTAAAACCTTCTTTAAAATCCCCCAGCCCTATAACACTGCATAGCGATCATAACTCTAGGTACCAATGAGAAATAACATTGGAAACGGAGACCATGATCCCTATTGTCTTCCTTCTCTGTGCTTGCCAGACACATTCTTAGAACATGAGGGAAGAAAAAAAGATTAAGAGAGCAGCAAAATCTTTTAAGTTCATGAGGAAATGGGAAAGAATAATTCTTAAAGTCTTAATAATTCCTACCCAGCATATTAAATTAAAATGTAATACTTGACCCATATATATTATTTTTTCCACTGTTCAACTTTCCTCTAGGTCCAGCAACAGATGACCTACAAACATAACACTCATGTATATTGAAAGCCCTTTATTTTATTTTTTTTTAACTTAAGTAGTAGTGTCCAACACTTAGTAGTCATTATCCAAATTTAGTGCTGACCTAACACGGAAGATATATGAGTTTGAACTTAGGGAATACAAAAGAAGGGGGGAGATAATGGGTTTCCTTTTTGTCAAAGTGCTATTAGTTGTTTAAAGAACACTATTGGATCATTTATTTTAATAGCTTTTCATTTCCTGTTTTAGTTTGTAATACCTGTGGGACTTAGGAAATAAGTGCTATTCTAGACAAGTTTAATTTGATAAACATTGATCCATTTGTTCTTCTTCTGATTGGAGCTGAAATAAACTGTTCTCCTTCCCTATTTTTATTCCCCATCATCCCAGATGGATGTCCTGAGTTGGTCACAAAATCCTTTCAGCACAATCACTGCCAGGCTCTTGGGCGTCTCATTTTTCTACTTCAGCAAAGAGCAAATAAATGAGGATTCATCTTGCTTCCTCTTGCATGGAAAACAAACAACAAACCTATTTTACGAAAGAGGGAAAATTAATTCTTTTGTGGAAACTGTATCACTATTGGTTAAAGGGTATGGAAAAGTTTTCTGATAGATCTCCCTTCAAGTAATGGGCTGGCCACTGACTAGCTCCATGACATAGAGCAAGTGACTTCATTTTACCAGACCAATTCCTACATTCATAAAATAAAATTAATAATAGTACTGTTCACACACACATACACACACACACACACACACATGCCCCTCTTTCAGGCTAATGTCATATTGTCTTGGCAATAAATAAAACATAGTCTACAGTCCACAGTTTACATCCTCTGTGTGTTGGGGGTGGGAATGAGTAGAGAGTATAGATAAAATACAAGTTTATAATTGTTGAGGATGAGTTAAGGTTCATAGGAGTTCATCATGTTTTTCTCTGCTGGATAAGTTTGAAATATTCCATAATTAAAATATTAAAACAAATAGAAAGAAAACAAAACTCTTAGTATGCTGGACCCTAGGACTGTGGGAGAAGCAGGAAGTTCACATGAGTTTGATTTACCTCCTATGCATACATTTCTTGTATTTTGTCTACAAATAGCCTATCCTCTTTTTGCAAAATGTTGAATTCAATACAGTTTGTTTTGTTTTGTTTTTAATATAATGAACCTAAGTCTCATATACATCTTGTTAGCCTGTAAACTATCAGTCATGACACTGTTTCATTTGCTATCTGGCTACCTCATACTGAATGAAGATACCCCTAAATTGATTTTAATGTATTTCATAGTTCGTTGAGTTATAACGAAGTGAATATAGGAAGCAGGCTCAGCGTACATCTCCATAGGCCTAAAGGGTCCCTTTCTCACAGCCCAGGAATGAGGTCTGCTTTAGAAACATCTCCATGCTTGGCGCTTGTCCCACTGGGATCTCTCCTTTACCATTGTCCATAGCATGGCAATTAAATAACTACAGAAAGAACCCTTTAAAACTAGCCAATGAGAGGATGACATGGGAGGAGTGGGCCCAGGAACAGATACCTGAAACATATCTTGAGTCTTGGTCATACTACCTGGAGGGAACAAATAGACTAGATAGTAATAAAATGCATGCAAAGTATATTAAAATAGTTACCAGTTTCCATCAAACAAATAACAAAAACAACAAATTTAAATTACTAAAAAGGATTAAAAAAGATTGTGGTTTACTGGTACGCTCATCCAGTGCTCACAGCAAAGTGAAATTTTTCCATCTTTCAAAAGGGTAATCTGAACAGGTAACAGCCATAAAAATGATATACACCTTGATTCCATAATCCCAGTGCTAGCAATTTACCCTAATTAAAAAAATAAAAATAAAGCAAACAAACAAAAATAGCAAAAAAATAGTTCTAGTAGGAATTTGTAAGGTAAATTTCAGTGTGTCAGCTCGACAGACCCTTGTGTAGTCATAATGAATGCGCTCTCTAAAGCCCATGTTGATGTTAGACAAGTTGATGTGAAATCGTCAGAGCAGGAAGAGCCCTTAGAAATAGCCAAGTTCATCATGCTTTTGGAAGCTTGGTATCAGTTTTGGAGCTTGCTAACCCTGAGGCCTGGAATCTCAATTGCTCGTTCACACCATGCCAGAATCTAGGTCTGATTCCCATGTTTGGCTCTCCAAGGCCAGCTCTTTGCCAACTTATTATCAGATGGGGCTTCATATCAGCAGATATGCTGTTGCTGTCCTTAGAGAAGTTTAACTGAAGGGACTCTTACAGCCTACTGTGGTCCTGACCAGGAGGAATTCAAAAGAATAATCCAGAATATGAGTTTACTGCTGGCTGAGCCAGGCTCTGCTAACCCTAGCCACTTTTCCCCTGCCAGCCTCCCTGCTTGCCAAAATGACTAATAAAGGGGATGTCAAAGAAAAATTGCACCAGATGGAGTTACACAAGCAAGGAAGACTTGACTCAAGAATATTGCAATAGAGGAGAGAGAATAAACTCAACTCTGCTGAAATGAAAGGCAGGAGAGTTTTTAAGCACAAGGTGAGCTAGTGGGAATCTATTAGAAGGCATTAGGGAAGAGTTTGGTCAATGTGATTAGGCCATCTCTGTTTGCTAAGTGGTGCTTATCAAAGTTAGGCTCCTCCCCTCCCACAGAGATTGGGAGATAAGGCTGCTATCTTTCTTATATTTCCAAGGTCTAGCTCCTGTCCTTGAGAAAGACACTCCTGGGCTATAGGACTGGCAATGCTAAGAGAAGATTTGCATCTTAAAGACACAGAGAAAGCATTTGTAATTCCAAGGTTTCAAAAGTAAATGCTCTAAGAAAATGGAGTTCAGGGGTCTAGGATCAGAAAGAAACTTATCTGAAGTTTAGTCAAGCTGAAGGGAATGTTAAGGTGCGAGTAGTCCTGGTCAGGAGGGTATATCCATGAGAGAACATCTGGCTGAGGCCATGTTCATTTAGCTACTTTCAAGACTGCAAATTGATCAAGTTAAGCCTAACTAAGCTGATTAAGTTGCTGTGACTAAATCTCTCCCCCTTTCCTTCTTTTCTTTCTTTCTTTCTTTCTTCTTTCTTTCTTTCTTTCTTTCTTTCTTTCTTTCTTTCTTTCTTTCTTTCTTTCTTTCTTTCTTTTCTTTTCTTTTCTTTTTTTTTTCTCTCTCTCTCTCTCTGTGGAACTTAACCCAAGAAAATGCCCCCTACTCCCAGGATCTAATTAAGGTCTTCCAATAATTATAATTATTCTCTGAAGATACATCCTACCTTAGATTCCATAGTAAGCACTTTCTTACAACCAAGGTGATCCGTTGCCCACTAATCTTTCAATTTGTATGGTAAATAATAAAACCCATAAGAGAAAATTGGAAAAAAATCAATGGATAAAGTTAGAGAACATGGGAGCAAGAGCATGAATTTGTTGCAAATAGGTGTAAATAAAACAGAAGAACATAGACTGGAAAAAGTTAGAATCTACAGCTTAATTACTAATACTCAGCATATTTAATGCAAATAGCCTCTTTGCAACAACTCTGGAAATAATTTACACAATTCATTAGTCCACAGAAATCTACCATCAACCAGCTGTTTATGTCCCATAATTATCACCAAATCTTTTTTTTTTCCCTAGTCCCTCCTGTTTGTATATGTATTATAATAGTTTACACTGACTTTGTGTTAGAACCTATGATTAGCAGCAGGCATCCAGTGGTAGTTAAGACAGACAAAACTCTGAACTCTTAGGATTTCATTCTAGCATAGAAGATGTACGTTAAACACAAAACTGCACAATTAGTTAAATTGGTGTAATTACACAACGGTGATGCATCCTTCTGGTTAGTTCCAGGCATATATTGTCTTGAGATAGTATCAATCTGTCATTTTTTGAGTGCCTATCACTTTGGTTACTGGCTCACTAAATCCTTAGCAAGTAATCATTAGTTTTCCCATTTTATAGGAGAGGATATTGATTTTCAGAATATAATGAATAATGTTGGTGAATGCAACCATCTGAAATGCTTTGAACTGTTATGATATGGCAGACCCTGATATACATTATTTCCATCATCCTCATGACCATCCCCTTAGGCTGAAGAGGCTCAGAGAGGCCAAGAGACTTTTCTGAGGTCACACAGACAGCACTTAGGAGATGCAGAATTTAGGCTACTGCAAGACCTAATGATCTGAACCCTCACTGTGCTGAAGACATTTGGGAAAGCTGAGGCTAGAGAGGTAGCATGATAGGCCCAGGATCACACACCTGATAAGTAAAAGAAGACGGAACACAGCATGTTTGGCTCCAAAATCATGTTCTTACTACTAAACATGAAGATTGATTTCCTCTAAGTTTCAAATTGTGGCCTGAAGATACCTACATTTGGGCTTAAACTTCTCCATTATAGAGCCAGCCTTGGCCTTCAGGAAATAGGCATGGCTGCATCCTGTCCAGTCACTCCTCCCCACCAGGATAACTGTTCCTCTCTTTTCTGCCAATAATTCTGCCTCCCTTCTTTCTATTCCTTCTGGAAAACTGCCCTTCTCTGCTGAGCCTTCACCCAGTATTGTACAAGGCTAAAGAGCTCTCCCTACTCTGCATTCTCCCTACTCTGCGTTTGTCTCATTGACCCCATGGGTGTTTCATTAACCTGCGCCTTTGACATGCTGCTCCAAGACTGTCTCTACATCATTTCCATGTGTGTGTGCTCTTTCTCCTCTGTTCAGCGTTATGTTGCTGCAAGGCAGGCAAAGAACCCTTCATGGTTTTTGCAGGAGACTCCACAGAGCCTGGTTGAATTTCTGCCCACAGTGGGGTTAATGAAATGAAGCCATCCTTCCTGGACATACTGATTCACACTGTGTGATTGAAGGACAGAGGACACAGTCACAAGAAGAGTAATTACTTATAGTTGTTCTTGTGGGGAAAAATGTCTTTGGACAGGAAACAATGTAGAAAGCAGTGCATCGATTGGGAAGAGTTGGAGAATATCTCAAAGGAGTGTGTAAGAGAGAGAGAGAGAATCCTTCCATGTTATGGGTAGAGGACATATGTGGGCAAAGGGAACATGGCATCTCAGTTGAACTTTAAAGGGTGGTAGTAACTGGGCATTTAGAGAAGGAGGGGTATTGTCATGAACAGGGCAACAGAAACAATGTCCCCAATGAAGTCATTGCAGCCAGACATGAAGAAGGGGGACAGGTTAGGACACTGGATGCAGCAATATGTACAAAGGAGCGATAATAGACATCCTTCAGACAAATGGTGTCTGCAGACCTGTGAGGGTGGACGCTAGACAGTCATGGGCTAAGAGGAACATTGGAGATGAGAAGTAGGACAAATCAATGATTACTTGTCTTTTTCAAAAAAATTGAAGATGTAAGAATTAACGAGAAAGGGAGGCTGGGCCTGCCTGACTGTGGGCTGGGCTGGCATGCGAACACATCATGGTTTACCCAATACGTATCTGAAGATTCACTATCAGGGAAAAAGAAAAAGGCTACTTTTTTATTTTTTTTACATTGCTTTTATTCGCCTTGTTTATTTCAAAGACAGAGCAATATTGAGAATGTCTGTAGGCACAAGGGGAGGACCCAGTAGGAAGAAGAGATGAGTGATGTAAGTGTGAGAAGAGAAATTAAGACAAGAATAGTTGAGGAGATTCAAGCATTCAAGGAAACGAGTTTGTCTTGGAAAAAGGGGAAATCAATTTCTTTTCTTAGTAAAGAGATAAGAGATAATTAAATGGCCAAAAAGACATATGAATATAAAGGAGACAGCTATCTGTTGGGTTGTCGGAAAAGTCATGACGCATTTTTGCAACAAAAAAACAGAAAAATATACGTCATGACTTTTCCGACAACCCAATATTAAGAAGTGCTCAAGTCCTTGGATGAGGATGGGTGACAATAATATCCAGTCTAGGTTTCACTCTATAAGTATAGATAGAATGTCTCGCAAGTGACTGACGCCTGAACGAGTATTCTTTTTAAAGATTTTATTGGGGAATTGAGGGAGGGGAACAGCACTGGGGAATCGGGGGAAGGGGAACGGACAAGTTGCTGTCCTTTTGTTCTTCAGTCTGGTTGTGGAGCTCGTTGCTTCACTGGCCCATGTTGTCATTGTGATCATTGCGCTCTTCCAGGCTGAGGCAGATTGGTTGCCGGCCTCTGGACGACTGCTCACGGTGGCTCCCAGCAGCTCACACCAGCTGCTGGCCACTCATGCTGGCTGCTGGCCACACAAGGTAGCTCACGCCAGCCCAGTGCAGCAGCGGCTGCAGCCTACACTGTTGCCAGCGACTCACGGCAGCCCAGCTCCAGATTGAGCTGTTGTTCACTATTTTAGCTGTAGAGGGCAGTGTCACTGGCCCTCATGTGGGATCCAAACAGGGGTCCTGCTGCTCAGAGCTGGTGCTCCCAGGCCAACTCTTTTTTATTTTTTTTTATTTAGCTGAGCGATCCTGCCACATGTTGGCAGCTCAGTGGCAGCTCAGCTCTGGCCAGGAATTGAACCGGCAACCCTGTTGCTCAGAACTCGCACTCTTGAGCAAGCTCTTAACCAACTGAGCCACTCGGCCAGCCCTCCCAAGTCAACTCTTAACCAGTGTGCCACTCGGCAGGCTCCTGAATGAGCATTCTAATGTATGTTGGGCCCTCCCTGATAGAGATGCCTCAAACACAATGATTATCTCAGGATGAAGGGGCCTGCAGCATGACAAGGACCCCGGAACAACCTGAGGAAGCCTGGACTTGGTTCCCAGTTGGATCACTCATTTGATTCATGACTTTGAACAATATAGTTTCCCTCTCAGGTCCTCAGTTTCTTCATCTGTCAAAAGGGAAACCAAACCAGATCAGTGGTTTCCAAATGCCTCTAGGACTATACAGGGCTCTGATATATAATAAATATAGCCTTTATTTTTTAATTTATTTTAATTTAAGCATAATGCACTGCAAAGTACACATATATTAGTGTACAGCTTGCTAAATTTTCAGAAAATGAACTGATGTGTGTAACGTCACCTGGATCAAGAAATAAAACATTACTGGCATCCTAGAGATGTGCCCTCCCTCACTCCCCTCCAGACACTCCCCATCGATTCCTTGACAATCACTCACTGTCCTGCCTCCTACCAGCAGAGATTAGCTTCACCTGTCCCTATCATTTCTGTAAATGGAATTATCCATTCTGAACTATTTTGTGTCTGGCTTCTTTCACTCGCCATTAAGTTTGTGAGATTTACCCTTATTGCAGAGTGTAATCTTGAAGGGTTCAATGATGCATGTTTTAAATATAAGAAAAAAAATAAGAAAATGAAGTATGTTTTCCATAAGGCTAAATTTATTCAAAATAAACCATTGTCCTTTCATTTGAGATTATGTGCTTCCATCCTTTTGGTGATAAAAAAATATTCTGTTTTGAAATCCGTTGTTAACTGCTGGAAATTTGGTTTTGGTGTTTTGTTTAGTTTTTGTTTTGTTTTCATTTTAATGTGCTGACTTAGCAAATTCACTCCCCCCAATTTTGTCTTTCTTTCTTTCTTTTTTTTTTTTTTGCTCAGCCATCCTGCCAGCTGTTGGCAGCTCAGTGGCCACTCAGCTCGGGCCGGGAATCGAACCGATGACCCTGTTGCTCAGAGCTCGCACTTTTGAGCGAGCTCTTAACCAACTGAGCCACTCGACTGGCTACCAATTTTGTCATTTAAAACAAATTGACTGGGCTTTGAAATCCCCAAGCTTGGGATCCATGAGGTTAGAAGCCCCTAAGTTTATTGGTTCTGTGACTTACAGGCCATCTGGAGGCTTTGGGCTTTGGTTGTAGACATCTAGAATGGCCAACCCATGTGGAGAGATTCCAGAGGTACCCACAAAAATCACAATGACCAATTATTGATGTTTCTTAGAGGGGATAAAGGGAGGGAAACATTTTTCTTATGCTTATAATCCACATGCATAAATAGGAAATAACAATATCAATTTCCCTGGGTATCATCTCAGGTTAGGTCTTATTAGAAACCCTGTAGAATTGCCAGAAAGTGTAGGGTAGGTGGGAATACATCACCCACATGTAGGAAAGGACAAGAAACAGACATACCCAGCATGAGATTTCTGTGCCCCCATGGATTTCTGGAAAAAGGGAAAAGGTGCCCTGGGCTGCTGGTTCTCAAGGAAAGCCTCATCATCAGAACTAGACTTTAAAGAAAATGTACAGGCCTCTAGCAGGCATTCAACTAACAAAAATGATTCCTTGGAAAAGAAGGTGAAATCAATCATTCTAGTCAGAGTTGAAATAGCATGTATCATCGCAAAGAAAACTTACATACATGTGCATGCTTGCTCACACACACACACACAAGAAAAGAAAAAAGAGAAAGGAATTCCAGAACATTTATTTCCTAAAGGATGATTGTCTGTTGGAAGTAATGGGATCTGTGGTGGGATTTTTGTTAAGATCTATTCAAGAGAGCAAGAGATTGGCAGAATTCAGAAATCCCTTCCCCAAGGGAGCTCAGTTACATATTCAGCCTCTTTCCCTGAAAGAAAGCCATGATGGAACAATTCTATTTTTAAACAAAATCAATTTGAGGCTCTGTTTTTCATTACTAGCTGTGAAAAGATGCATTACCCAAATTATTGCAAATAAATGGTTACCCTCTTACAACGTAAATAAGATAAATTGTAAATATAGCTTTTCAGGAACCTATATGCGATATGAGGTAAGACAGATACAAGTTTCTATAATATATATAATATGTAGTCTTTACGTTTGTTTCTAAAAGAAAAAAATTTGTTTGTTTCTAGCTGGTTAGCACTCAGCACTTCTCAATCTCTGAACATCTCCATCTCCTATTTGGTGAATTCTCCTGTGTGAGATCTCGGCAGAAGGTAAGTCCAATTTTCCTTTGGCCCCTCCCCCGATGAGGGCCAAGGAGGCCATATTGTTCCTCTTTCACCTCCAGGAAAAGGCCAGGTGTGGGTTGGTGACCAGTCCTGATCAATTGGGTTCTGTTTCTCAGGACTTTGAATCTTGATCAAATAATACTAAAATTAAGAACATGTTTGAATCTTAGAGGTATATTACCCATATTGTTGCTTTGGCAAAATCTTAATTATGGTCCCTTGCTGCCGGATCCCCAGGGCTAACGATAATTTTCCAATAAATCTCTCTCCCACCTTTAATACTATTTATTTATTTATTCATTTTATTTTTAATAATGATAAGTAGAGTTTATTTCTGTGGCTCTCAAACAAGAACAGTTTATGAGGCATGAGTTGGTGACTGTATATGCACTCTAATACATTTTAATTTTTCTAAGGTAAATAATTCATTTTTCTTTTATACATCTTTATTGTATCAATGGAATAGGGTAGGTGTTTGACAAAACAATTAATTTTCACTTCCTGACACTGCCAAAAGGCAGAGAAAACTATCAGATGACCTCACAGCTCACAGATTCAAAGCTAAGTGTGAAGTTTACGTAAGAGAGGCAAATAGAAGCATGTTAAAATCCCCTAGAGTGAGTATGGTTTCAAGTAATATAATTTTGATATTGAAGTGCAGAATAGAAATAAAAATGCTATGTTTCTGCTTTAGGATATACTAGCCCTGATGCCTTTATTTTAATTTTTACAGTCACTACCAGAATTCCCTTTTAATTAATGAACATTGTTTCACACAGCAATGAGGGAATATTTCTTCTAATTAGCATCAGATCTGGCTCAGATGCACATGTCCTCTAGTTCCACGTGCCATAGGACACAGAGTGGAGTCCAAGAGAGGGGAGGGCATGTGGACTTCACTTTCCCTTTATATCCAAGAGACATTTCATCCAGTGCTGGCCAATGACTTGACTGTGGGAATTTAGTACCCCCCCCCACCCACTGAATACTTGACACAGGGTGCCTGAAATGCTACTGTCCCTTGACCCTTGAGAAAACCTTAACAGGGTCCTGAATTTGATCACTCATGGCTGCAAAAGCACTTCCCTTCATAATAGAACCATGGCTCTCCCTTTCCCCCTCAGCTCCCCAGAACTTCTTCAACACATCCTGCACCTGGAGTCTGTTTGAGTCTGAAAATCACTAATGTCCATGTGAGGATGGCTTTGATTG
Source organism: Hipposideros armiger (assembly GCF_001890085.2). Lineage (NCBI taxonomy): Eukaryota > Metazoa > Chordata > Mammalia > Chiroptera > Hipposideridae > Hipposideros > Hipposideros armiger. Next base: position 1,126,494 of record NW_017731689.1, read on the forward strand.
GAGGAAAGGAGAGAGAGAGAGAGAAAGAGAGAGAGACAGAGAGAGAGAGAGAGAGAGAGAGAGAGAGAGAGAGAGAGAGAGAGAGAGAGGCTAAGTCACACTGCCTGAGGTTAAATATTGGCTCTGCCACTCAGCAGCTGTACAACTTTCTGGGAGTCACTTAGTTTCTCTAAACCTCAGTTTCCTCATATGTAAAATAGAACTATTATACCATTCGCATCCTAGTTCTATTGTATTAAGTGAAATCATAAATGTATAGCCCTTAGAAGAGAGCCTGGCACATATAAAATACTCATTTGTTCATTCTTATTCTGTTTTGACACATGAACTTTCTAGAGATCTTGATATCAATGCTTACAGTGATCCCAGTGGACCCAAATGGCCCTAATCCCAGCAGTGTTGCTGGTTATTTTGTTGTTGTTGTTGTTGTTAATGAAGGTGATACAGGGAACCCAACTTCCATATCAAAATTCTCTTTTGATGAGGTTGTACCGATTCATCCACACGCCCCTTTGCCTGGGTGCTGCTGAGTCAAGGGCTGCAAAGGGGTAGGCAGTGTATCTCATGATTCCCCTTGAGAAGGGAAAGAGATCACGGCATGCCCAGTGGGGTGGTCAGCAACACAAACACTCAGAGACAGAGACATTGCATTGAACAGTAAGATGAGCAGTGGTAATCTAGGCTGGTGGTCACTTCAGAGAAGTCCATCTAAAAGGAGAATGCCCTGACACATGGGAGGAACATGGGCTTATGTTATTTGAGAGTGAGCAAACCTAGATATTCAGGCAGATGGCTGCCACCAAGGTGGCTTCATTACAAATGGAATCAGAATAGCAGAGTGCTGAGGGTCCACTCTACTATTTTGAATCAGTGGTCCTTGGAAACACAAGGGGGAAAAAAAGAAATCTATCTACCTACCTACCTACCTATCTATCCAACTATTGATCTGGCTAAGGTTTTTGGGGTTTCTTTGTACTTATTTTTGAATAGGATTATCCTATTTGTACAATCTAGTTTGCTGCTATTTATGCTGACATACTTGACACTGTGGTCCTCGGTGATAAATACAGATTGGTTTCTTTCATTTTCTGGGCTTCCAGCTAGACTGAGTAATACATCACTATCTCTGCTTTGGTGGATGGGCAAAGGTGTGCCTTTATTTGTTCACCTTTTTGTTTTTAAACCATCCAAATTAAAGATGCGCTTAAGAATTAATGAAGGTTTAAAAATACATCCATGTAATAGAATATTTTGTAGCCATTGAAAAGGATGGAATTAAAAAAAGAAGAATGGGGTAACATTAGCATCAAGAAGATGAAATACTTTGGTGTAAATCCAACAAATATATGTACAAGAGCTCGAGGAAGAAAACTACAAAACTCTGAAGAAATAAATCAAAGAACTAAATAAATTGATAGATAGTCCATGTTTATTGATAGGAAGATTCGATAGTGTCAAGATGTCAGTTCTTCTCAATGTGACCTATAAATTCAATGCAACCCCAGTAAAAATCCCAGCAAGTTATTTTGTGGATATCAACAAATTCATTCTAAAGTTTATCTGGAAAGGCAAGAGACCCAGCCAATACAAGAAGAACAAAGTTGGAGGACTGACACTACTTGACTTTAAATCTTACTCTAAAGGATTGTAATCAAGGCAGTGTGATATTGGCAAAAGAAGGGACAGATAAATCAATGGAAAAGAATAGAGGGAAATAAATCAGTGAAAAAGAATAGAGGGTCCAGAAATAGACTCGCATAAATAGAGTCAACAAATCTTTGACAAAGGAGAAAGACAATTTAGTGGACAAAGGGTAGGCTTTTCAAGAAGTGGAATTGGAACAAATGGACATCCACATGCAAAGCAATTGATTTAGACATGACCCTTACACCTTTCACAAAAATAATCTCAAAATGGATCAAGAGACCTAAATGTAAATCACAAAATTGTTAATTTCCTAGAAGACAATGTAGGAGAAAATCTAAATGACAGATAGGCAGCAACATTTTAGGAACTACATGAAAGAAGTGATCCATGAAGAGCTTGATCCACTTTGAATGACAGTCAGGTTTTTTTTTTTTTACAAAACTGAACATATTCTGTTCATATGATTCAGTAATCACGTTCCTTCCTTGGTATTTATGCAAATGAAAATTTAGGTCCACCCAAAAATCTGCACGTGAATGTTTATACAGCTTTATTCATAATTGTCAAAGCTTGGAAGCAACCCAGGTGTCCTTTCAATAGGTAAGTGGGTAAATAAGCTGTGGTACATCCCGACAGTAGAATATTATTCAGCACTAAAGAGAAATGAGCTATCGAACCACATTAAGACATATAGGATCCTTAAGTACATATTGCAAAGTGAAAGATGTCAATCTGAAAAGGCTACATACTGAATGATTCCAACTATATGACCTTCTGGAAAAGGCTAAACTAAGAAGGCAATAAAAGATCAGTGGTTACCAGGAGTTCTGGGGAGGAAGGATTGAATAGGTGGGACACAGGATGTTTAGGGCCAGGAACCCACTCTATATGTTGCAATAATGGTGAGTGCATGTCATTACACAGCTATCAAAATACACAGAACACACAACACGATGAGTGACCCCTGATGTAAACTGCTGGCTTTGGTTGCTAATGGCATGTTAGTGTTGGCTGATGGATTGCAACAAATGGTCCATGTTGTTGTGGGGTGTTGAATATAGGGAGGCTGTGTATGAGGAGGAGTCAGGTTTTGTGGGTACTCCTGTTCTTTCTGCTTAATTTTCCTGGGGCCGTAAACCTGATCTAAAAATAGAATCTATTACTTAAAATCAAAAGGATGAGTTCAATCTGCATGGATAGATGGGAAAAATGGCTAAAATCTATTATTGGGGAGAAAAGGCAAGATGCATACTATATATGAACTGATTGTGTGTGTGTGTGTGTGTGTATAAACTTTATTGTATAAACACATACACAGTCATCCTGTATTTCCTAAAAGCACCTAAAGAAAACTGGAAGAATATATACTAGTTGATGGTGGCTGCCCATACCTAGTGGTTTAACAATGGCTGATTGTAATTTTAGATTTTATAATTTATATTGCTTGATGTTTATTATATCAAGTATTTATTTCTTTTTATTATTAGTTTCAGGTGTACAAAACAATGTAATAGACATTTATACCCCTCACAAAGTGATAACCCCCCTCCCCCAACCTACTACCCCTCGGACATCGTATATAGCTGTTACAGTTCCACTGACTCTATTCCTAATGCTGTACTCCACATCCTGTGACTATATGTGTGTGTGTGTGTGTGTGTGTGTGTGTGTGTGTGTGTGTGTGTGTATATATATATATATATATGAAATTATAGTTGATATTCATTATTATTCAGCTTCAGCTTCAGGTGTGCATCAAGTATTTCTTGCTATTTTTCTTTATCAGAAAAAAAGTGTGATGACAAGAAAAATACTCAGAAAAATCTTTTTAAAAAAGAAAACCAGGTTTACAATCCATTAAGCCAGGTAGATAGAGGCGACAGCAGAATTCTGTCCTCAGGTTGGGTCAGGGCAGGACGCTGTTCTGTCTGCAAAACTTGTGCTGCAGAGGACGCATGGGTAGCAGGTTCCCCACCATGACAGCCACCTGCCCTTGAAACCAGCTCATCTGACCAGAGGGGAGAGAGCACTGCGGGCAAAAAGAGGGGCTGAGAGGAAGCACAGCTTCTCTCTTATATTGATGGACCCGACGTACAATATCCTGAAGTTCAAGCGATCATGAGTGGTGCACCATCCCCTGGAACGTAATCACACTGACGCACTGACAGCTTTACTGTCACTGGCCAGGGTTACATGGCTTCCCAGGGGCTGCTCCAAATTTTCCGCTTCTAGTGGGCATGTAGTCTGTGTAGTGGTTTTTATTCTTGGATCATACTCAGCAACCACAGAAGAAAAGAATAAGGAGTGAAAAGTTTACAAGACAATATGAAACAATATTTTAGTCATGTTGCCATTTTTACAGTCTAACCCTCTCCTCCCCCCCCCCAATGGGAAGTGCAGCATAGGGAATAGGGAATACAGTCAACGATATTGTGATGACTACTGTATTTCCCCATGCATAAGACTCACCCTTTTTTGAAAAATTTGGGGTCTACAAACTGGGTGCGTCTTATACAGTGGTTGTAGATTTCAAATGCTATAGATGGAACTGAGGACGAGGCAATATGTGAAGACGGTGATTTGTCATCAGACACAGATGAGGACAAGCTAATGGTTGGGAGTTTTGACAGTGAAGAGGAGTTGTATGAATTTTATGATGAATAAAACTTGAGTTCAATAACTTTATGTAATACATTTTTTTTCAAATTTCGGGCCCCCAAATTAAGGTGTGTCTTATACATGGGAGCATCTTATACATGGGGAAATATGGTCTACATGGTGACAGGTGGGTTCTAGACTCACGAGGGAATCACTTCACAAGTTATACAGAGGCCTGGCCAGTATGCTGTACATCTGAAACTAATGTAATATTGAATGCCAACTGTAATTGAAAAAAAATGTTTAAGGTATTGGGGAAGAAGAAAGGGAAGAAAAGGAAATGTAGAAGAGTAGATATAGATATAGAGACAGAGATACCTACATACAGATCTAGATAGATAGACGATAGATAGATAGATAGATAGATAGATAGATAGATAGATAGATAGATAGATAGACATCTTAATATAGCAATGTGTCAGTGCTTTGGAGGTGGGTCTGGTCTCTCTTCTTGGAGAATCCCGATGCCCCTGAACTTTAAGTTCCTGTCCGAGCTCTTCTCAGAGCAGGCAGGGGAACAGACCCAGCATCCACTGAGCAGAACTCTACTGAAAGGCTCCCGATTGTGAGGGTTACTGGGTCAGGTCGCTGTGGCCACAAACATCAAGAAGCTGCGCACTGAGACTCCAAGGAGACAGGCGTCTTGACTCTGCCACCCTCTGTGGAGCTTCCGGCAGGGGAATTGCGAGCCGAGCTTCCTTTCCAAGAGGGGAGATGAGAGCTCCCCACTGACCCCCATCCCTCATTTCATCCCTTTTATTTCATACCACACGTGAGGCCCAAACGGACGCTGAAGTCCAAACAGTGTTCCTGCCAAGAACAAAGGCCCCTGGGATGAAACAAGCCTGCTAAGGCTGAAAGCGGCCTCTTATTCCCAGCCCTGCACTGCTTGCCAGGACTGCCCTTTTGACTTCCGACAGTCACTTGCTTTTCGTGAGACTGATGACCACCTACTTAGTTCTGCCTCTGGAGTTTGTGTCCCTCTGACACCTGTCCTCCTGTTTGGGCCCATCGGGTCTGCCCTGTGCTGACTCTGCCTGTGCTGGTTGTGACCCACGGCTGTGCTCTGAGAACATATGCCTGTCTCCTCAGGTCCTGCTGCAGGGCACCGAGTGAGCCTGCCATCTCTGCAGTACTTACGCCCTTTACTGAAAGGGTTTTCCAGACCGATGACCCTCTGGGCTGGACTAACACGCCGACTCTGGGAGTGCCCACCTGCTTTTGTAAAAGGTTTCATGGACCCAACATGCTCAGAGCTACTTACTTAGAGGGGCCATTTCTGCCTCCCTCTTCCTCCATGGGAGAACTGTGCACGTGTATGAGAAATCTGCTTCAGATTTCTCTGATGCCTCAGAAGACGTGCAATGGGCAAATGGCCCCGAGGTCCCGCATTTTTTTGCAGATGACAAGGCTTTAATGGAGGGATGCCCTCACTTTGCTGTGGCCCCTGCTCTGCTGGAAGCCATGTACCTATAATTCCCATCCACAAAATTCAACAGCCTTACAAAGAAAATGGAAGCTATTGTTATTTTCAAGAGTTCACGACTTTCAGACTCAGAATAACCACACTTGTGAGTGTTTGAAGGTGCGAAGAGTAGAGAAGACTCATCTCTCCTACTCCTACCCATAGCTTCTCCCTTCTCTGGTTTTTTATAAGGTAATTCTTATTATTTCTGTCTGTGTTAGGACGAAAGGTAGAGGTGTAAAGATCTGGCTTTGCTGATTGTTGAAATTATACCATGGGCTGGGGAGGAACTTCCACTCCTTTGTACCGCAGCCCACCACCATGAAACACCTGCCCACCCGATATGGGCACCCTCACCCCTGGGAACAAGAGGTCATCTTGGTGGGTGACGTCTCATCCTAAAAGGCATGTGAGATACATGATTAGCAATTTCTCATCTGCACAAACAGAAACCTGAGACATCAAGAAATTCTGGACAGACAGCGTGTTGGAAGCATGCCAGGCCCGATACGGCGGCTGTGTTCCTGGGCTGGAGACGAAGCACACAGATGGAGTGAGGTTGTGTCCGGGCTTAACCTTTTGTATTGGCTTTTGAGAACTCTACTGTGGCTAAGCAACCAGAAGTTTCTGTTTGCTTTTATTTTGATTTAACAGTCAGCCATATGCTACTGCCTCAAATCATCCAGTCCCCATAGGTGACAACAGTTTTTATCCATTTCACAAGGGCGGTGTTGGCCCATGACAGAGCAATGCAGCTGCTTCTCTATTTGTGGCAGTGCCTTTGGGGAGATGTGGGATGCTTCTTTCAAAAATGGTCACTTCCATATTGGCAAAATTCCTTCCGTCAGCCTGGCTACAGGTTTATGAAGCTGCTCCTCTCCATCTGTGTGATTTTCACAATTAGCAAAGTTGAAACAGGTGTTTAAGTAAAGCCCAATATCTAAGACACTGAGACTCAGAAATATCGGTGTGGGGACAAGAGAAAGCAGTTATATTCAGGTGAAGCTGAGGGACTAGGAATCTTATTGTGTCTGTGTCATGATTCATTTCTTAAATTTACCTGATGAAATTCATTTGTGAAAAATATGGATTCCAATTCCCCTATTTTGGCGACTGGTTCTGTAAGTCTGCAGAGAGTGGGGATACCGCCCCCTTAACAAGTACCCCAGATAACAGTGGAGCCTTCGTGCTGTCAGAGCTAGGCTGTACCAAACAGGGGAGCCCCCAGATTATGTTAATGGAAGACGTATCTGGGAAATTTTGATTTCTAGCTCTGGGTTCAAATGCATCAAATGCTCTCTTCCTGACATTGAAGGACAGCAATTCCCTGATACTTGAATTTCCTTGATCAAGGAAAATCCTTAATATGAGAGAAAAGCAGCAGCTCAAGCTCTTGGTGGGCCCAGTTTAACAGTAAATGAAACAAACCCAAACCTCTTGTTGACCACAGCAGTTACCAGTATAGCATTTTAAATATGAATCTGTGACGTGCTGACACACACACACTCACACACACACTCACATGGGTTTTTTTCAGCTTTTGAGATCTAATACAGTCTGACCTACGTGTCCTATTAATTCTGCCCACTTAGGAAAAAAAGAAAGGGGTGAAAGAATTACCCTAACACTTGGAAAAGCATTTCCTGCTGTGGGAATCTGGAAATGTTGCCTTCTGCCATCTTTCCATTCCTCAAGGAGAATAGCCCTGAAGCTCCTGAAAACTGGCTACAAATCAGGGCTGTAGAGGGGGTCCACTAAGCAAATGATAGTGTATTCAATCAATAGAACATTATATTTCAAGCCTTGTAAGACTTATAAATAACTGGCATGGCAAAGACAATAAAATGTCCAGTAAGAGAGCAAATGCTGAAGTGCAGCACCGTGTGTTGCATAATTTCAACAATTACACACAAACATGTAACCATATACGTGGAAACACAACCAAGGTGTAAGGTATACAGACATAATTTAATTAATTAATTAATTATGTATTTATTTATACAGCTAAGATGGGTTGCAAATAACTTTAATTACATTCTTTAGATTTTTTTCTAGGCCTTTTAAAAATGTTTTTACTAAAATTTGATGCATCTATATTATTGTCCAGAATTAAAAATAATTCTAGGCAATAAGGGGGGAAATTATTTCCAAGTTAAACAATCCCGATCAGAACCCCAAAGGCAGAGCAGGCAAAGGGCCTGAGAAGATGACTTGGTTGCCAGTTAAGAAAATCGTGATGGTATACATATATGTATTTACAGTAGTCTTCAATATCCAGAACTCCTTTGGGAGTCAATGTAGTGTTGGGTCCAGAACTGAAACAGAAACCAGCAGGAGGAAGCTACTGAAGGGCTCAGATTTCATTGCAGCCCAGCACAAGGCAAGACTTTCTAAGGATCAGAGCTGCTGTGGGCAGCTCCCCAGCCAGTGAAAGCCCATTAGCCCATTGAGAGCCCAAGCAGAGCATCATTAGTCCAGCTTGTTGGTGAGGGGATGGTCACCTGCAACAGGGAAAGGCTGCGTTAGATGACATGCAAGCTTCCTACCCAGCTCTGGGACCCCAAGGTTTCGGATTTACAGAGATGAAATTTTATTTGACCACGCAGGCAGGACAAGCATGACCACTCCCATCATACAGATGAGGCATTTGAGGCGCAGAGACATGAACTGAATGCCCAAAGTCAGACAGCTAGAGACGGGCAGAACCACCAACTTCCAACCAGTGAAAGCTGTCAGCTCCGGCATATGCACTCAAATGCCAGGGTATAGGTACAAAGCCAGGATACCCATAAACCTAACAAGGATTCCGGCGGACAGACCCTCGAGTGATAAACTGGAAGGAAAGTGGCAACTTCGCCTCAGCCTTTGGCCTTTGTGACTGGGTTACATTCTGCAGGGAGCACCTTCTTGTGTCATCCACAGGGAAAAGAGTCACAGCTGAAGCCACAGTCCAGTCCAAAGCTTTGTCCTCTGAGAGGCAGTTTGAGCAGTTTGAGCTCCCTCCCGGGGCTCAGGGAGACATTTCGTGCAGCCTTCCCTTGCCTTGACGGGGTCTGAGTGGTGTGTGTGAGCTGCTGAAACAGGGAGGGGCAGGTCAGGCGCCTCCGCTTGGATGAAGAAATGCTTGATTCCCTGAATGAGAACTTGAGCCTGCCATAAGGGAAGCAGGAGCCTTGTGCCTTGGGTTCCAGGAAAACCGCTGCACTCCCAGCTGTGTGGCTTTTGAGAAAATACGTGAGGCATTCCTGCCAAAGAAAACCAGGGCACAGCAGAGACCTGAGTAGAGGATGGTCTTTGTCATCCTTGGTTTCTGGCAATTTGGCCCCAAACTGTAGTTATTATTGCTGTTGTTGCTGCGGCTCTGCCACAAACAGAAATTAGGGGAAAGGGAAAAAAATAGAAAAAAATATTCAGGTAAAATAAAATGGGGAGCATTAGACAGGTTTTCTTTTTCTTCAGTGAACTATCGTGGCATTAACAGTTGTATGAACAGGGTACTCGGCATTCTGATTTCCATGATCTGTGATTTCATCCAAGTGAGGGGTAGGAAGAAATAAAAAGCATTTCAATTAACATTTATTGAACACATATCATGTACCAGGCACTCTGCTAGAGCATTTTCCATGCAGTGATTCAAGTCAGCCTCTTAAAGATCTTATGAGGGGACTATTATCATGCTTATTTTATAGATAAGAAAACACATACAGAGAAGTTTCAGTAACCTGCCCAAGGTTACCATGTAATAAGTAGTAGAGCTGAGATTCAAGTTCAAGCAGTCTCACTCAGAATCCTTGCTATGCTGGACTGCAGTATAATGCTTATAGCCCAGGTGAGGTTACTAAGTGCTCAGGGAAGGTGATTTGCCCCAAAGTCACACAAGTAATTAATGAAGGACAAATCAGAACTAAAACCCTAGTCATCTAGATCAGGTCTAATGATCCTCCCCAGCCTAAGAAGGATGACCAGGGCTCACAAATAATGACCACCGGCATCTCATGAAACTCCCTGGCTCACAGAAGCTTCCTGAACAAACTCTCATAGAAAAGACTGACATAGATATTGAACCAAATGTCCACTGGATATCCACAGTGAGTTAGGCTCTCCACTGGGTCAGCCGCTCTCAGAGCTTATGGAGGCCTCACAACCAACTTGGGAAATGGTATGTTTATCTCCTTATTTATAGGAAGGAAGGGCCATGGTTGAGGTCACACAGCCAGCTAACAGCAGAGGAATAGAAAGCAAGTCTCCAGACTTGAGTCCAGGCCTCTACACCTCACACCTCAGTTTACCTCCCCAAACGGAGAGACAGCTCTTGAAACAACACAATAGATAAAACCATTTAAACTTTAATCTTAGCTACTTTGACCTTAGTAGAATGTTGTTAAAATTTTCTCCAAATGTTTTAGCCTTTAACAATTAAGTGAAGCTCATAAATGGGATAAACCCGACTCTATATTAATGAGGTGTTTTATCCTCCCTCATATAATTTTACTGATGTCTGCAATCACTTTTCAACAAGGTTATGTCCTTCTCAAGGAAGCGGGTTGGCTTCTCTCAGGTTTGGTCTCCATGTTACCTTCTTATTAACTATGAGGAACCCAAAAGCCACAGACCAGGTAAAACTAATGGAGGCAAGCCTTTCAGTAAAAGAGCAAATTCATATTTTAATCAAGAAGAGCCTTTGGAGATAGAAATAGAGATAGATGATAGATAGATAGATAGATAGATAGATAGATAGATAGATAGAATGAATGAATATGCATCATACAGGCAGCTGATGTGGTAGGAAGGAACTGAGCCAGCCCTTGGCACTCAATAAATTTTCATCGTCATGGAGATGCTTTCAGTGAAGCTCTGAAGTCAGCAGCACCAGGAAGTCCGTGACACCAAGCCAGTGTAAAACAGTGGTCTGTTTTCAGGAGAATTAGACTTGAACCTGAAACCAACTACTCATGCTAACATGGCAAGGGATTCACTGGACAGAGACCCTGGGGATACAGAGGCGCCAGCTCTTGGAAAAACCTCACCACACGTTCCGAAATAGAAAATGATACCTCCTGGGATTCTGTTACAATCTATCAGTGAGAGAAAGTCCCTGCCATTACCTAAATAGCCTGAATACATTTAGTAGTTGGCTATTATTAATAGAAACCCACCAATTCAATCTAAAGTTGTGCTTTCTACAGAGTCGGTTAAGCTGGTTTCTTAATTAGGTTATTCCATTAGCCACATTCATAACTTCAGCGGGAATGGAGCATTAGAAGTCATTGCTGGGAGGCATTGGTCAAATCACTGACAATCAGGGTGAATCCTCTACGCTCTTTATACACCGTGTCTTGCACCCTTTCAGTCTGCCGCACCGAGACCCAATTTCAACCTTAGGTTCTCTCCTGAGACACTTAAATGCAGAGTAACATTGAGGAAGCAACATATGAGAGAAGAAAATCAGCAGTGAATGGGGCAGCCTTAATTTCTCACTCATTTATTAATTCATTACAAATTAAATAAATGAGCCCCTCACCTCACAAGAAGGGCACTTACTGTCATAGGGCATTGGCTGATAGTTTACTGGGGTGGGACAGAAGACTTTGAGCGATTCTTCCAATTTTATTTTTTAACATAAAAAACCCTCTTTGCCATGTAATTAACATGTGCATCTTATAGTCTTTTGTGAGAACTGCTTCATATTAGGATATTTCAAGAAAGGGTGGATAAGCAACATAAATTATTCCATTAGTAGCAGATTTGGAGGATAAAACTGGCTGAGCAATTATCACTGAAGTTTAAGTTATTCACCAGTCCAGTTGCCTTGACTTAATTCATCTGAGGTTTACAGCAGTCTAGATTCACATACTTTCCTTGAACATCTGAGTTAATAATGCACACTTCATTCAGGAGGCTTCAGTGAGATGGCAGATGATACAAGGAATCAGCACTGGAGCTCATCTCTGCTACTATGAGGAGATGATGACTTTCTAGGGGACCACAGTGGGGTCCCCAACCTTGGGGATGGCTCTGCTCATGGCAGTGCTGTCCCACTCTGACCTATACCTTCTCCTTCAGGGAGAGGCCATAGCACCCATCCATTATTTTGTTCAGAATGGACTTGTCGGAAACCACATGGGATTTGTATTTGGTGCCCAGGATGGACTTTGCAAGGAGCCACATGGAACTTTTATTGAGCACATAGGTCTCAGTAAAGCCACAGAAGATCACCATATCAAAGCTTCTATATGGCCCTCCTTGATTTAAACTCCTGTAGTGAGGACAGAGGACAGAAGAGATTTCACTCCTGTGACTAAGTGTAGCAAGCTGAAGTCAAGTGTGCATATGCAAAAACATACACACACACGCACATAGTCACACAGTTACCCGCAGTGATATTAGGGCTTCACTTGCATTAAGGTAGAGGGCAACTTAACAGCAAAGTAGAGCCACTTTTCTTCCTTAGTACTGTGAACCCCAAATCCTGAACCTTAACTTGTCCCCTGTCACAATACATATTGCCATTAGCCACTCAACAGCCATAGCTAGAAGCCTGGGCATTGCCCTCCTTTTCTCTTACCCTCCCTCCTTCCTGGATTCCCCATGGTTACTGATTAAACATCTTAAATTACGTATCAAATGTTTCAACTTTAATCTACATCCACCAATCTGTATAAGGAACCTACGAATTTCGGCCACCATAACTTTTTGCCTAGGTTAGCCTTCCATTCTAAGAGCTTTGTATGTCCACTTTGCTCTGCCACACATTTGCACAGGAACACAAAGAGGTCAATCAGTCTTGCTGGCTTAGAACACAAAGCCTACCAGGTGGAGGAGGCAGGGGCCCAGTGCGGGGAACTGACTGAAGCCCTAGAATGAATGGTGAATTGATACTGAGATTCTACATCACATTTCACATAGGGACACATCCTAATATTGGGCAAAGTTAGAGCCTGAGACCAGCCTGGACTATTGGCAGAGAGCTACAGTTCCTCAGGTGACAGGCAAACTTAACACCTAGTTTGGTTTTGCAAGGCTGGAGTGACAAGGTTGGAGGTTTGGTGCACATGAAACCACAGGCATTTTCTACCAAAAGAAAAGGAGGGAAAATATTGCATGGGGTGGGAGATCAAAGCTACGATGAATATCTGAAGAAAACTGAATTTCTAGCTGTTTTCCAGAGCTGAAGACACCAGGGACACCAGAATGTCAATCAAAAGCCCCAGAGAATCACACCATGGTAGAAGGGGCTAACCAAAAGACTGACTCTTGCCAAGCTGAAACCTAGACAAAATTCAGATCAGTCCCTGATACAACTGAGTATCATCTCCCCATCCTATTTGATCCTAGCAGAGAAAAAGAGAAATCCTCTCTTTTGGAAAACAGCATCATTTGTATTCTCTGTGAATCTTTTCTATGCTGTCTAGCATACAATAGAAGATTGCTAAACATTTAAAGATGGTAGATATATAAAGACTTGTGATAAAACCATATAATTAAAATCATATGATACTAATACAAGGACTAACTAACTAATGGGATCATAATGGAGAGTTCAGAAGGACACCCACAAATATACAGTCAACACATCTGTGACAAAGGTCACTCAGCAAAGTAGTGGGGAAAGAATGATCTTTTCAATGAATAATCCTGTGTCAATAGCCATAGAGAAAAAGCACATATGTGTTATGTATGCATCTTCACTTTTACATCACACTATATACAAACATCAATTCAAGATGAACTACATATTGAAATGTGCAAGATAAAGTAATAATATTATTCAAGAAGTATATAGGAAAACATTTCGATGACCTCGATGTAGGCTGGTTTGCTTAAACCAGTCCCTCAAAAGTTCTGAACTCTAACCATAACCCTGCCCCTAACTGTATAGCAATAGATGATAACTGAGAACTCCTGTACATTAAATGACACCACCAAGATAGTGAAAAGTCAAGTCACCCTGTAGGAATAAGTATGTATATGTGACAAATGACTCAGCCAGATTAAATATATAACAAATAACAAATATAACAAAAAAACCCCAAAATCTTCCAAAAATCAATAAGAGAAAGACAGGTAACATAATAGAATAAAATTAAAAAGAATTGAACAAACAATTCACAAAGGAGAATATCCAAATGAACAACTGCCTTTCATAGAAATTAGGGAAATACTTATTAAAATCAATAAAACATCTCATAATTAATAGATAAAATGAAAAAGATGGAAAATACCAAGTGTTGGTGCATGTGTCGTTGCCAAAACTCTCATTCACTACTGATGGGAGCATAAATGGGTATAGTTAATTGCAAAAAATACTTGGCAGTGTCTACTAAAACAGAACATAATTGTTCTCAGAATTGAAGATATGTTTATATGTTCATCATAAGACACAAGCTAGACTACTCATAGAAGAATGATTCCTATTAATCTCAAATTATAGAGCTCAACTAAATCACAAATAAATGCAATATCAAAGAAATTAATAAACATAATATTGGACAAAAAAGCCAGATATAAAAAAGGACATAGAATTTGATTCCATTTTTATCAAGTTCATATGAGGTATACAATCAAGTAAAACCACCCTATGCTATTTAAAGTCAAAACAGAGGTTGTCCTAGGGGAGGGAAGTGACTGCAAGGGTCTGAGTGAAGCCTCTGGGTGTCTCTTTTTGTCCCGAGTGCTGGCGACAGAAGTGTGTTCATTTACGAAAATCCAACAAGCAGTGCAGTGATAGTATGGGTGCTTTTTAATGTATACTTATTCTTTAAAAATAAAAATAGCCATAGTGGGAAGAAAAGGAGTCTTTGGAGAAAAAATAATTAAAAAAAAAAGTCTTATAAGAGTTAACTTTCTTCTTTCGGAATAGCTCTGAGAAAGCCATTAAGGTTAGTTTATGAGACATGCATTGACCTAATTTAGGTACACAGCCCCTGAGATTTACACATATATACCCAGTTGACCATAGAGCATGGTGATTTCGTTCCGTCTATCACATATCATCACACTTCCTAGGGTAACAATACTGGACTGAGAGAAAATGAAAACTGACTTGTCATAACACACCCCATCAGCCACATTGATTCAGGCCACATGCCCAAGAAAATGACAGAATCACCCATTTCCATCTTGTGTGGAAGCAGCACCATAGCAAATATCATGAAGAAACTCTGTCACAACCATGCTAATGAAATTTTACTGTGATGATATGGGAGAGCAAATGCTTAAGATTTAAGGCAGGACTTGATTGGTTTGGGATTTCAGATTCTTTAGTCCAGTCAGAGCCGCGATGCTCAAAAGGAAAAAGGAAATCAAACATGATATTTAAAGACTGTTAGACGAGTCCCAAATGACATGGAGAAAGGAAGGATGACTAGTCACATCTTGTTAAATGTATTAGAATCACTAACGTGGACCTAATTCTCATAATAGCCCTGGCCTGGTATACAGTCCAGCTTAAATATTCTAGAATCATTCCTTCTCTCTCCTAGGAGGATGAATAGCTCTCTACCCATCTTTGTCCTCATAGTACTTTGCATAAATGTTTATTATGCTTGTTATGCACTTATCACTCTAAATTGCAATGTTTCTATTTGCACAGCTGTCTGTTCCCATCAGTATATGCAACCTCAAGGGCAAAGGCTATACCTTAGCATGTAGCACAATCATTTAAAATGTTTTAATAGTTTTTTTACAAAAGGAATACCTACACAAATGGCAAAAAAATTTAAAACAGCATAGACAAATATAAAAAGATGGTTAACACCCACTAGAGAGTATTATACTAAGTGAAATAAGTCATATTGAGATAGACAAATACCATATGATCTCACTTATATGTGGAATCCAAAGAACAAAATAAAAGAACAAACAAAACAGAAACAGACTCACAAATACAGAGAACTAACTGATGGTTACTAGATGGACGGTGGTTTGGGGGCTGGGTGACAAGGGTGAAGGGATTAATAAGTGCAAATTAGTAGTTATAAGAGAGTCATAGGATGTAAATTTTAATATGGGGAATATAGTCAATAATATTGTAAAAACTATGTATAGTGTCAGATGGGTACTAGACTTATGGGCGGATCACTTCATAAATTATATAAATGTCTAACCACTACACTGTACAACTGAAACTAATATAAAATAGTATTGAATGTCAACTATAATTGAAAAAATAATCACAGGAATATATAGTACAGCATAGGGAATATAGTCAATAACGTTCTAATAACTTTGTACGGTGTCAGATGGGTAATAGGTTAATTGGGGTTATCACTTTGTGAGGTATATACATTTTTAATCACTGTTCTTTTGTACACCTGAAACTAGTAAATAACTTTAAAAAAATAAATTTAAAAGATGGTTAAAATTTTCCTCCCCATGATATAGGCCAGGGTCAGCAAACTTCCTGTAAAGGACCAGAGAGGAAATAATTTAGGCATTGCAGGAAATATGGTTTCTGTTACAACTACTCAACTTAGCTTTTGCATCACCAAAACAGCTACTGATGGTAAATAAAAAGAAATGAATGTGATTGCATGCCAATAAAACTTTATTTACAAAAACAGGTAGCAAACCAAATGTGTCCCATGGGACAAGGTTTGCCCACCCCTATACTAGACCACAATCTTGTGTCCCAAATTTACAACTGTGAAAAGTTTCTGGTAAAATGTATCGTTAGTTGAGTAAATTCTCTATGCAGCCCCAGCTAACCAAAATGCACCTTGTAAAGACAGGCAAAATACAGAATAGGTGGCCTGTGCTAGTTTCTTCAAAGGGGAAAAATTCCTAATCACTTTAGTTCTTCCATAAAAAAGAGAAGTGTACATGGCTTAGGTAGCTACCAACTACCTTTGTTGAGTGTCTGGAGTAAAAAAAAAAAAAACAAACAAACAAACAAAGAAAGCAACTGTGCCCATGTCTTTGGCGTCATCATATCTACTTCTCACCAGAAATGAAATGGCCAGTTCTAGTTTGATGCTCAGATGAGCCTGTAAAGTTATTTAACCTACTGGAGAGTTAAATCATATCATAAGCTCTGATACAAGGACCCTGGGTTTCTATGGACCGACCTAGAACTCTAACCACGAGGGTGAATACTGTATCAAAGGTAAAACCCATTCCTAGCCAAAAAGAAGAAGAAGAAAAAAAAAAGTTTGAAATATGCTTTCTTTGCAAAGTCAGGAGGTCGCACACACATGCCTTTGAAGGAACTATAGGGGCTACTGCTTACCCCATGCCCTGGCAACCTGGCACACACCTCATGGGTCCTTTAGGAGTACAGTATGGCTTCTGAGAATACAAAATTCAGAACTTATACCAAAACTTAAGAAAACCAACAAACCAACAAACAAATGCATCAGTAGGAAAGGTTCTCTGAATGTAAGATCAATTTTTACTCTGGACCTTTTTAAAAACATTGAATTACAAGTTCTCCATCGTCACTGGCTTTCTTTGGTTTCTCACTGTTCCTGTGATTCTCTTTTTGGATCTCTGGGTCTCCATGTTTCTGAGGTAGCCTCTCTCTCTCCCTCTCCCTCTTTTTCTCTGTTTTGCTCCCTCCTCCTCTCTGGCTTCTCCCTCACCATTCTTTGTGTCATACTCCTTTTGCTTTTTTCCATCTCTCTGTATCCTAGTTTCTGTCTGTCTCCTTCTCTCTCTCCCTTTGTCCTAAGATGACTTCCATCTAAGCCATTCCATCAGTAAACTTCTTTCCCAGGGCCGTGCAAGACCATCTAACGACTCACCTTCATGAGGGAGGAGTTACAGGTAGAATATGAGTGCTTGACTTATTATGTATGTAAACATATGACCAAGGGTGTGCATGTGTATGTGGTTGTGTGTGTACATGAATATCTATAGATGACTGGAGAGAGCTAGATGATAGATAGATAGATAGAGAGAGAGAGAGAGAGAGAGAGAGAGAGAGAGAGAGAGATAGACAGACAGACAGACAGATAGATAGATAGATAGATAGATAGATAGATAGATAGATAGATAGATAGACAGATACATAGCAAGATCAAGCTAATGGCTGAAATTTAAATTGAGAAATGTATGTTATCTTTGTTGGAACTATGGGTAGGTCACCAGAGCATATAGTATAGAGTATATACGAGAGTATATAGTATATAGTACATAATATATAGTCTTGTTGGTGCAAGCATCTCCCTATCTGTCTCTTCTTTAATTAAAAAAAACAAAAGGAGTGATGAAAAAGCCCTGAAGCATCTGCTGTTACACATTCAGAAGAAAAAAGAGTGGTCTTCTTGCCACCTTTGTCATCAAATCTATCTACTAACACTAGTAATTAGAGAAATTTTTAAGTAAAATTTAAGTGCCTAGAATGAAGTATAATGAAGCTTAGTTCATAACATTTTTGTTGTTTAAATAAGTTTTTTAAAAAATAGTACAAGTAGTGCATATTGATTCAAGAAACACCAGAAAATACAATTTAAATGAAAAAATTATCCTAGTCAATGGTAAAATGTTAGCCCTATCTTTCCAGATCTTTTTCACATTTTCTTTTATTTTATCCCATCTCCCAATAACTGACCTAATCACACTACTAAACCAGCAGTGAGTTTCATCCCCCACTAAATAAATGGAGGTACTAATGATATCTGTCCTTCTTATCTCTCAGGACTATGGTGAGAATAAAACTGATGTGACAAAATTCTTCAAAAGGGAAGCATTTTGGAAAGCTAAAAGGCACATTTCTGATCTAAGGCAGTACAAAAAGCATTTAGTAGATCTCAGCAGATACCTTTTATGTACGCGTAAAGGCAGGGTTTCCCATAAGAGCACCCACGTCCTTTTATCCCCACCTACGTTTTAGAATAAGCTCTGTTCTTTCATTATAAGCCTTGTATAGGAAGGTTTCACCTTTGTTTCTTGCCAAGTGTTTAAGTTTTGCATCCAACTGATCTGAGCGGAGCTGTGCTGCAGAGCAGCCATTCCGTTTCCAGGAGTCTGGCTCCAGCGCACACTGGGCATGGCCTCTTCCGGGCTCTCACCTCTGGCCACTGCGGGGATGCTGTTTGGCCAGTTTCCCCTCCAGAGACATAGGTGCGTTTTTTATACTTTCTAGAGGTATGGCACAGTAATTCAGATACACATAGAGTCAGGCCACATAATGGACATAAAAACTTACAGACATAAAGCAAAGTGGCTTGTCTGGGCAGCCTGTCTGGAGACGTCTCTGACAGAGTTTACTAAATAAAAGAGTCCTTTTTTTGAAAACTGTATGTGAGAAATAAGTCAGGATAAATAGAAGGAACAACATCTAAGATGAGATTTAAATGTGCAAATAAGGGATTTAAATGTACAATTACACCTTTAAGGGATGCCATAGATTTATTTTTTTCAACATAGATTTTCAGTTTGTCATCAACCAGGCAATATAGCCATAATCATTCAAAACTGATGTCATGGATGAGGGAATTTTAATCTCTTTTCTCTCCACATTTCCTCTTACAGTGCTTTTGCCTACCACATACTTATGATCATCTCAAAACTCCCCTTTTAAAGTCTGTTCTATCCATGGTCTAATTTAAGCATCACCCTTGCCATTGTGGAAGTTGGCATACGGGGTACCATCTTAAAATGGATCTGGGGCAGTCATTCCAGAGGAACTGCATTGCTCTTCTTCTTTCTTGAAACGTTGGACTGGGCTAAACCACCATTGTTTTGCAAACAATTGTTTATAAAGTCAGCAGGAAAGGGAACATCCTGATCACAATGATTGATGATTATGGATCTTCTATCTGAAGAGAGAATGAGTAATCAATCATGCATAGCCAGGAGTAGCTCAGCTTGTCAGCACCAACAGGAACTTTTTTCTTCTTTTCAAGTAATTATTCCTTTCCTTTCCTCATAAAACCCCGTGTTTTCACCCTGTAATTGGGACACTATTCAGGTTTCTGGCTGAATCTGTGCTCCTGAATTACAATTCTTTGATCCCAAATAAACGCTTTGCTTCTTGAATGGGTTATTTTTTTAGTTTAACGCAAGCCTTCTTAGCCATCCCACCCGGAAGGGTTCCATCTCACCTTTACTTCTCCAACAGTTTTGCCATCTGGATGGCATGCATCTTCTACCGCATCATGTGAATGTTCATAACTTTTCACACCACTTCACACACACCACTTGATAGGTGCCTGGAATATATCAGGTGCTCAGCATTATCTATAGGATTGAAGGGAATATGATAATTTATATAAGGTTATTTATGTTGTCCCGGGCACACTGTTAGTACTCCTTAAATGTTAGCAATTATTAATACAATAAATAAGTGACAACAGTGCATGTATTTTTGCACTGAATTCTACGGTTTTACACTCAATTCTATTCTGTCTGCACCTTTTTAAAAAAGATGTGAATCATTCCCAAAGTCAATATTTAATTATATTTTCTAAAAGGTACTAGCAGATTCAAAAAAAAAGGTTTAATTTCTAGTCTCAGATTATGCATTTTGTACCCAAAGATCACATATTTGCCAACACAGAGAAGATATAAAACTAACTGATTGCCATTATATCTTACTACAAACACCAGTACCTGATTTAAATAGTGGCTTTCAAATTTCAGGAATTTCTGTAAACACATATGTACACGAATAATAGGGAAAGACCTAATCGTGAAATATAAGGTTTTCTCACTTCCGAGTCACTAGCATAAATCAATGAATCATCCTTACTTCTCCAGAGCTTTATTTACAAGTACAAACTGCTCAACACGCTCAAGTTAAAGACACTAATACAACAGGTCAGATCTCAGTGGGGCTTCAGAGAAGCTACGCATTATGTACCCTCAGAAAGCAGAAAGCAGAGTCTCCCTGCTTAGAGCACAGCTACTAAGGAGATCTGAGTGCAAACACAGGCCCATCTGCCTCCACATCTGATGCTTTTTTCCATTACAGCATCTGGTCTTCCCTGCCACACTGTATTTGCATTCTCAATTAGGACCAGAGCCCTGAGCAGAAAAAATTTACTAAAGAAAGCCAATTCTAGTAAAATTTTAAAAGTCAGGTGGAAAAAAAACAACAACAACAAAATTACACAATGATGACCAAACTTGGTTTTCATAGCCCATGCTGACATATAATCAGATTTTGTTGTTAACTCAGAAAGATATTAACCAAGACCAGATCTCAGAATCTGCAGATGACCTTGTGCTGAGTGAATCACCAGGGTGTTGATTTCAGGACTGTTTAAAGGTAGAGGGGAGACTATGAGAACACTTCATTCACCATTGGAGCTAAGGAAGGAACTATGATGGGCACATGTTCAAAACATTTCTTTTTCACAAGGTATATTGCCTACTTGATGAGAAATTGAAAACCTATAAGGCAAGTGTGGATTTTGGAGTCAGGTCAAAGCAGGTTTCAAATAGTGCTCTGGCCCAAAACAGCTTGGAAGCTTGGGTGAGTCACTTATCCTTTCTGAACCTCAGTTTTCTGTTTTGTGTAATGGGACTGAAAATCTGACCCTTACAAGGTTACTATTAAAATTTAAAAAGATGATACATATAAGGCGTTTTAAAAAAAAAAGCTGGCCAAGTTTAATTACCAAGGTTGTGTTGATATATCGCGGGTCTAAAAATATGTTTGACGCATGTCAAACAACCAGTCAGTCATGCAGTTTAATAAATGCAGCACTGACACTGTCATAATGACATAAGTTAAGTGATATACTGCAGATAACTGTCTATGAGCAACATTGCTAGTGGGAGCCTGGAGGTGAGAAATCAAACATTTAATATTTAATTTAATATTCAGAAAAAGAAAGGAAAAGGCATAAATGCTTACCACCTACTTAACAAGAATTTCATAGGATTAATGAGCTAATGCTGGTTAGCATTTTGGAACTCAATGGAAGAAATAATAATACACACACACACACACACACACACCTGACAAGACACTAAATGTCATCATATAAAATTAGATCATGTATAAAATGAGTGGTGCTCCTAACACAGTATCTGTACTCTGCATCCTTCATGCCAAAGGATTCCTCATTTGGTCCAGGTCTTCAAAATTTCCCATCAAGAAAGGCTGCCCTGTATAACAGTACCTATTTAAATAACGGCTCTCAAATTTTGGGAATCCCTTCGAGATCTCTCTCTCTCTCTCTCTCTCTCTCTCTCACACACACACACACACACACACACACACACACACACTCACACACTCACTCTCACACAACAGGGTAAGTCTGATCATATGCAAGGCAAAAGTCACATCTTCAAATGCTGCCCCAAAAGCATCAGCAAAAGGCACAGGACGGAGGAAGGAAGGAGAGGGGAAGGGGTTGCCTGGAAACAGTTCAGAATTCTCGAAAAGTTAGATGGGTAGCCTATAATTACCATAAAATCCATATCTTTAATTCAGGTATTATTATCATGAGTTCTTCTTAGCCATGGCTTTAACTAAAGATCAGGTAGGCCCAAAGGACGTGTGATGCCTGTGGCCCACTGCTTTCCGGGGGAAGAAATCAAAGTGGCAAATCATGAGTTTCTAATTTTGTTTTCAGATCTGGGGTTGATGAACTGTTCCCTTTAAGGATCTGAGAAGAAAAACGTTGTGAATGGCAGTGACACACACACACACACACACTCACACACACACACACACACACACACACTCACACACACGTATAGGACACTACAACAACAATGCCCTTTTATGGGTATCAAGGTATGTGATTTTGCAATTAATCCCGATTGGCACTGATCCCATTTGCAGATGAAGAAATTCAAACTAAGATCATTATATCAACTTGCCAAAGGCATATGAAACTAAATAGAACTAAAACTCAAATCTCCACTCTGCTTTTCATTTCATCAAGTTACCTCCATCAAGAAGTTTCTTCTGATTTTCCACAATCCAGTTCAGAAAAATAACTTTAAACTTTACCTTCTCCATGATGCTGAGACAGATAAATTTGGCTAGATGAAACTGACTAGCTCTTTCTTTTTGAGGACACGTACATGCATACTAAAAAATTACTCTGTGTGTGTGTGTGTGTGTGTGTGTGTGTGTGTGTGGTTGGCACTAAGAAATAGGAAACTTTAGATGAAACAGAAAGCTCTGCAGTTAGCAAACTTTGGGTGCTCAAACCACCCTTATAACTTACTACATGCCACCCATCCACACTTTGACCTGCACTCACCCTGTTCAGCTTGTAAGCATAAGCACATGTGTGTGCATGCAGTGTACATATACACACACATCACCCCACCCCCCGCCCACACACACGTGCATGTGCCCACCCTCCCCAACCTGGCAATACATTTTGGTCATTTCTTAAATGAATATCTGGTTTGCCAAAGATGTATTTTTCCCCTTTCTCATTTTGTCCAAAATGTTTCAAGGGATAATTTGCAGCTTCGATAACAGCATATATTTCTAGTCCAAAGTCCTTTGCTTCCTGGTACCTACCTGTTGGATGTGTTTGAAACTCCCCTTTAAAGCCAGAAATTCTGACTTAGTTACTTGAAGAAATGAAAAAGTTTTAAAAATTCAAATTTAAATGGGATGAAATATTTTAGTGGTAATGCCATTGCAGTAAACTTGTACATGAACAACATACAAACCAGACCCTGTGTCCTCAGGTTAGATAGTACAGTGGTGTGGACGCTCTCAGGTTATTCAGCGATACTGAATGCTGTTATCATGATTCACATCAATACCATCAATACCTGTGTACCAAGAGGATTCCCAATGAGCAGATATTTACTTTAAAATGTTCAAAACTCTTATTTCCAAAGCTAACAATGAGCATAACCGAAGTGCCACATGTCTAGGAAGGTTTCTGGCAATTATATCTCCAACGAAGACATGGTGGTAGATGCTGGGCTGGATCATTGGTGCATATTTCAAAGGGAAATCACTCAATTTTCTGACTGAATCTCTACTTATTTATGTATGTGTTTATTTTTTGCCAATTTTATTTTTTTTTAATTTTTTTTAGCTGAGCCCTCCTGCCACCTGTTGGCAGCTCAGCGGCTGCTCAGCTCGGGCCAGGACTTGAACCGCTGTTGCTCAGAGCTCAAACTCTTGAGAGCTCTTAACCAACTGAGCCACTCGGCCGGCCTCCTATTTTTTGCCGATTGTTAATCACAGTGTTCTCAACACCTGCTTTACTGTAGCCTAGAGAACTTTCACACACTTTTTAAATGGCCTTTAATCATTACCACCGTTGTTTTATTATTTCTGCCAATAAGAGTTTCCAGGTTCACTTTAAATCGACAGCTCTGACAGATTGAAGAACTGAGAATTTATTCCCTCAAACCTAAAACCCCCCTGGCATGGCCCCAAATCACCAACTTTCACTTCACCCAGCATCTCTGTGACCAGCAGACAGACGCCCATCACACACCCCCTCTCCTTAGTGTCAGCCTCCTGTGATTTATCAATCTGTCACCTCCTAATGGAGGATCAAGCCCATATTTTTAATGGGAGAGATAAGGAGGCTGTTGTCACTGGGATATTGATGTTTCTAAGACTGGATCAACTGGTGGACAGCTGATAATTCACAAACTGCAAAACCCCAGCTGTAAACACATACACGCAAACACACACACACACACACACACACACACACACACACACACACCCTTCCCCCCACCCACCCAGGGCCCTTAGAAGGTGAGGCAGGCTCTTTCTCTAACTTGCATTCCCTGAGTGCCCAGAAGTAGAGACTACATTAAAAGGCTATGATTGTTCGCTGCAGTTCTCATCCACTCTACCCCATAAACATGTCCTCTTAGGCTTACTGGAGCCACCCATAAGCTTTGCAGCAAGGAAATGGGAAATCACTCCAGGCAAGCCAGGCTGCCTTAAACGTTAACCCTCTCGCCCCCACATTCCAGATACTTAATTATAACCTACTCTGCCTGGTCTTCAACTCCACCAACCACGGTGTCAGGAAGTAGGATTTACATGCTCAGTTGGAAGATTCTTTCAGGGTTGGAGGTTGGGGAAGAAGACGGAGGCCCGGGAGGAATGAAGGCACCTCTTGGAGGTGACAGTTCCTGAGGAGGTGAGCAGAGGCTTCATTTTGCCCACTTCCCAGGTCAGAAGCATTAGCTGCCCTTCTCCCCCTGAGCCCCAGTCCCCTGTAACACCGCTCACCACCCTTCACCCCTCCCCTCTTTGACCCCGCCCCATCACCGCTTCTCTACTCACAATGCTGTTGTGGTCAGACCAACGGGGCGGTTTTGGGGAGCGGAGGTCCCTGTCACTGTTAACATGCCGTTTGCCACCCTGAGCTCCTCCATCCCGGGAGCCTGTGGCTTTTTCTTACTCTTGCTCCGGAGTTCCAGGCTTCCGCTGCCCGAAGTCGTCGCGGGCTTCTGCTGCTCCCCAGCTGCTCACCCCTGGCAGCGCTCAGTGCTGGCGGCGCTCCGTAAAGGGAAGGGGGTAGCAGGGGCCCGTCCTCGGGGCTCCTGGTGAGGGGTCCTCGGGATCGGGGTCGGGGTCAGGCCCCGGGACCGCCGGACCCAGCAGGAGCCGCCGCTGCAGGCGCGAGGGGGGAGGAGAAGGGGGAGAGGGGGGCGCGCTCAGCGGGGCTGGGGGACCGCCGCCGGCGCCAACTTTCCCCATCGCGGGAGCGGAGAGCGAGTCCCGGACCAGAGGTGGCGGCGCGGGGCTCTCCGCGGGCCGGCTGTGGGGGACAGGCTCTCAGGACCCCAACTCCATTCAAGTTGGGCCGAGTTGGGGCGGGCGGAGGCGGCGCCGGGCAGAAGGCGGCCGCTGCCACAGACCCAGGCGCCGCCACGCGGGCTGGAGCTGGAGTTTCAGGGACCCGGGCGCAGCCGCGCGAGGGGCTCCCCGCGCCGCTCTCCCCATCGCACGGCTGCGGCTGTGATAGGACTGCCGGCGCCAAGGACCCTCCTCTCCTGCTCGCTGCCTCTGGCTTGATTCTACTTCTGACCTCTCCGCCAGAAGACCAGATTTCCTCTGCCGCCGGGACTCTCGCCAGTGTTCTTGGGAGAAGGATCGAGGGATCCCAGCTCTTTCCCTCTTAGTCTCTGTGAATTGGCACCTTGATCTAACCCACAGCACAGGCAGTGTGTACTGGCCTGGGAGAGACGCCAGAAGGATAGTAGAGGAGATGGCATGGGGTGGCGTGTGACAGATACAGATAGACCTCTATCTATCTATCTATCATCTATCTATCTATCTATCTATCTATCTATCTATCATCTATCTATCTATCTATCTATCTATCCATCCATCTATAGATCTAGATAGCTGTGTATAGATATCTATAGATATATCTAACATCTCTTTCTCTCCTGATGGTGATAGTATGTGTATTAGCGTTTTATCTATCACTTGAAAGAGCACTTTACTACTAGCCATGTTCTAAGGAGAGGCAGACTTTAGAACAGACAGCTCCAATCCCCTCCCCACCCCCACCCCCAAACTGATAATCGCAAAAAAATATAAAGAAATTGAAGCCTAAAGGTACTCTGAAAAACAGCAAAAGTTATGGGAAAATGCAACTGGGAGGAGATTGATAGATCCGTTGGTGATAGACTAATCCAAGCTTCTGAGGTCAGTGCCTGATATAAAAAAGAACCCAATGGAAATTCTGGAGTTGAAAAGTACGTATAATTAAAATAAAAATTCACTAGAGGGCTCAATTGTAGATTTATACTAAGAAGAAGGCATTCGAGAACTTTTAGATGAATCTATAGAGATTATGCAATCCAAAGAACAAAGAGAAAAAGAAGGAAGAAAAATGAACAGGGCCTCAGAAAAACGTGGGACACTATTAAACTCTCCAACATACGTGTAATGGGAGGACCCGGCTGAGAGGAGTCAGAGAGGGGAGGAGATAAAATATTCCAAGAAATGATGGCGGAAAACTCCACACTTATTGAAAAACCTTAATCAACACATCCCGGAAGCTCAGCCTGATTCGATTTTCCACAATATCTCTTTTATGGTGAAGTCTTAAAATACATCATTAGATAAAACTATTCTTGAAATGACCTAACATGCTTACCTGAGTTTTGTCATTTCATACATTAGTCTTGATATGAACATCCTCAATCAACCCCGAGAGGTCTCTGACATACTAGCTCAGGTTAAAAACAACAAGATGTATCCAAGTCAAAAAGCTAACTCTGAATGAAAGGCATAAATGGAAAGAATGAATTGAAGAGTCTGAATTGTTCGTTATAATTTCTTTGGCATCGTTAGCTGATGGAAGGTCAGCAAGAAAAGTGAACATCTTTCCAAATGTTTCTCTTAAGGAATAGTGACAGGGCTTATGAGAAGAAGTCATTAGTTCTTTTTACCTATTTTCTAAGAGCTTACTCAAACATGCCTGAGGTTAATTGAATGGAAATTCAGTAGATTTGGGGGCCATGCTATTCTTAAAGAATATATCTGTATAAATTGAAGAGTGGCCATTGCAGTGCAAGAGAAGTGAAGCCCCTTTCTCATCTCACTGTAGGTTTTGAATCGAAGTAGATCACAACTGGGGGAGAGAAGAGATTTCAATGCGAAATTAGGTTCAATCTTTTGATTAAACTTGGATTGGACATGCTAATTTCTGATTTGATATTGTTTTGTGACTTGAATTAGGATTTTCTTTTACCAAAAAGTGAACATAAATGTCATGAACTTGGGGAATTTTCATTCAGGGCCAGAGGAAGATCTTCCCCCCAACATTTTAAAGGAACATTGAGAGATAAAAATAAAGCTGTGTTTTGATAATGTCATGTGTCACCCTTCATCAATACACTGGTTTCACACATGTTGCATCTTAGGTGAATTCGCTTCAACTTCAGGATGTCTAATGAGACAGCTCTGAGCTAAGCCCAAGTCTATGCATGGATGGGGGCCGGGTTTTCAGGGTTACATCAGTTGTGAGTTTAATTTTTAAAATATTTTGTATGATATGGAGCAATTTTGCAATGGCAATTCAGTGTAATGAATGAAGATTTTTTGCCTTTTATTCTAGTTCTTTTTTGAAGTTTTAAGCCTGTCACACAGCAGTTGTGTTATATGAAACATATTGCACGATCCATAGGACTGTGTAATGAACAGCTGGTCTGGGTGATTTTCAATATCGATGGGATGCAGCTCTGTAGAATTATCTAAGGTTATTAATGTGTGAATGAAATGTGAGTTGCCGTGTCTGTCCACTTACTTGTAATGTGGCCTCTGGGAAGTTGTTACTCTAAATTTCATTGTTTTGTACTTAAAATGGCTGCCCTACTTTCATAGAGAGCATGCCTGGACTCAAAAATATTAATACTGGAATATTTTGAGAAGTTTAAAAATACCCTGAAAATGTAGGATATGATGGTAATTTTAGAAGATATTCAATGTTGTATGAACATTTACCCAAAACATTCAATGGTGGAAGGGAATTTTAAAGTTATTAGGTATATGTGTTCCCTCTTCCTCAGCCTTCTTAACCTTAACCAGATGCTGTTATTTTCTTACATAAAACAGGCACAGATATTCATAAAAAAACAAACAAACACAAAAACCAGACATACTAAATCCAGGTTCTCAAAGAGTCATTTTATTTTAAATAAGAGAGATTCAAAAAGCAAACAGCAATATTTTTATTATCAGTGAGGTTATCATGGAAAAAGGATTCCTCTAAATATTGCTACTTAGAGTGAGAAATCACCACATTAAACAAGTTATGTTTATTTTTCAATATTCTATCTCCAGTTCTTAGTATTGTACCTTCCCTTTAATAAGAAAGCTTCATAAATAAATGTCTCCCTCTTCCATAAATATTAATCGGTCACCTAAAACTGAATGTAGTAAATATGAATGTAAGGAAATAAAACAAAAGTAAGGACATGGTTTGCAGACAATTAGAAAAAAAGGAGTAAGACAGACACATAGTTTTAAAAGACAGATGAATGAAACGTAAAAGTAGAAAACAGTTTCAGGAATCAACAAAGGCAACCTCCTGACATGGCCCTCTTTATGTCACTGACGTAGCTAGCACTTCCTCTGAGACACCAACATGGTCGGGGACAGTTGTTTCAAACTCTGTGAAATCTGACTGGGAAAATATTTATTCATTTAGTAAATATGTACTCATGCTTTTAAGAGTTAGCTGCACCCTGTAAAGAGCAGCAGTAGCAGTACCATTTGTACAGAAATGATGCAGCCAAAGACAGAATGTGGCTGTTGAGAAATGTCACAGCCTAGATTTATTTTTGTCCTCTAAAAGATGTGTGGGAAATCGCATCTTTCAAAATGAAAATAAAAATGTCCAGACACAGAACTTTACTTTTTGCAACGGCATTATCATTTAAAAGCATCAGTTTGAGTCTTCCTAGTTTACCAAATTGCAGAGTGAATAGACTAGATCTCATCTACCTTAGGCATAGCACTTTAATTATCCCGTGGCTTTAATTATAAGTACATGGGTTAATATTTAGCTGATTAATATTTTATAGCATCAAACTAAAAATCTTAGAGATTTTATTTATTTTTTATGGCTCATAATTAACAGTTTATTTTTCTAATCATGGAAAGAAAAATATTTTAAAAGCCATCATAATCTTTGTTGCACTTTCAATGTTTGTTTCGTGTTGTGTAGCACATGCTTTTGCATTAGTCAAGAGAGCAATGAGGAGAGTGTGATCACAGCAGGAATAACAATAGCAGATACTTTGTGTCTTTAAGTTTTGCCAAGCGGAATTGTTGGGATTTCAAGTTCTTGCAGTAGTTCCTTCCATTTCCTGGTATGGAGTTAGGTTACTGGTTGGTTATCTTTAGCAGATTTTTCTTTTAAAGATTTTTTAATTAAAAAGTATAGCTAACATACAATATTGGATTAGTTTCAGGGGAACACCTTGTTATTCAATGTTTATATACCTAAAGAAATGATCCCCATAACAAGTCCAGCAACTATCTACACTGTACCACATTATCACAGTATTATTGACTATATTCCCCATGGTGTTCATTATACCCCATGACTTATTTGTTTTATACCTGGAAATTTGAACCTCTTATTCTCCTTCCCCTTTACTCTTTTTTTAAATTTATCAATTATAATTGACATTTAATATTATTTTATACTAATTTCAGGTGTACAACATAGTAGTGGTTAGACATTTATATAATTTAAGCGGGATCCCCCTGACTAGTCTAGTACCCACCTGGCACTATACATAGTTATTACCACGTCATTGACTACATTCCCTATGCTTTACTGTACATTCCCATGACTATTTTGTAACTACCAATTTGTACTTTTTAATCCCTTCACCTTCTTTCACCCACACCCCAACCCCTCTCCCATCTGGCAACCATCAAAATGTTTTCTATATCTGAGTTTGTTTCTGTTTCTTTGTTGTTGTTGTTTTTTGTTGTTGTTCTTTAGAGTCCATATATAAGTAAAATTACACTGCATCTGTTTTTCTCTGTCTGACATACTCCACTCAACACAACACCCTCCAGGTCCATCCATACCACCACAGATGACAAGAACCCATTCCCTTCCAAGGCCAAGCAATATTCCACTGTATATATGTACCACCTACTCTTAATCCATTCTTTGATCAATGGACACCCAGGCTGCCTCCACATCTTGGACATTGTAAACAATGCTTCAATGAACATATGGATGCACACGTCCCCTCGAAGTAGTATTTTGGGTTTCTTTGGACAGATATCCTGAAGTGGGATTGCTGGGTCTTTCATTGTCTCTTCTTATAGCTTTTATTTTAAAGTCTATTTTGTCAGGTGTAAGTATTGCTACCCCAGCTTTGTTTGTTTGTTTGTTTATTTTCATTTTCATGAAATATCTTTTTCCATCCCTTTACTTTCTGCCTGTTTGTGTCTTTCAATCTGAAGTGAGTTTCTTGTAGGCAGCATGTGTAAGGGTTTTGTTTTCTCATCCATTCAGCCCTCCTATCTCTTTTGATTGGGTCATTTAATCCATTTACATTAAAAGTAATTATTGATAGATATGTATTGCCATTTTATTATTCATAATTTTGATTTTAATTTGTTTATGTCTTAAGCCCCTCTGACACTCCTTATAATACTGGTTTGGTGGTGATGAATTCCTTTAGCTTTTTCTTGCTTGGAAAGATCTTTATTTGTCCTTTGAATTTAAATGATAGCTTGCTGGGTAGAGTAGTCTTGGTTGTAGGTCCTTACTTTTCATCACATTTAATATTTTGTGTAAGTTGGGTCAAGCAGGGTCCCAGGGAGTCACTAGAGTGGGAAGAGTTGTGGTCACCAGGTTAACGTAGACTCTGGTTTGGTGCCAGTGCTGAGCCTGGAATGACTCAGCAAAAGTCACAGAGCATACTGAGGCCAGTTGATGCCCTCCCGGGGCCCATGAACTCTGATAGTTTTATAAAAAAGAATGCAATGCAGGCGGGGCTGGCTGTACTTGGAGAAAGTGTCTCTGGCAGTACACTAGTTGAATGGGGCATGGTCTCAGCTGTCAGCAGGGTGGTGCTGTGGCGCTTACCAGGCCAATCAGGCTCAGATTTGGCCTGTGGGGGCGGGCTCAACATGGGAAAGATGGCAGCTGCCTGCCTGCTTCACGAGAGAAGGACCCCAAACCAGGAAAATTCCAACGGTCCTCCAGTCCTACCTCTGAAGCCACACACATCAATCTGCCCGCCATATGTCTCCCAGGCCCCCTGTGTCACTGTCCCCGCTGGAGTCCAAGGTGAGTGCCTGCAAGCGAGTGAGTCTGTGCATGGGTTGTTTAAGAGGACGTCTGGGTTTCCCACAGCCTTCTGTTCCTCCTGGATGGTTGGAATCCCCACTGTTTCTCACAGTCAGATGTTGTGGCGCTCTTGTTCCCAGCACCAGTACTCCAGGCTGGGGAGCCTGGTGTGGGGAACTGGGGTATTTTGTTTTTCCCAGGAGAACTTCTGCTGCCAAGATATCCCTCCTAATTCTCAATGGCCATATGCAGGTGCATGGTTCTTTTTGTGTCCCCACCCCTCCTACCAGTCTCGACATGGCTTCTCTTTATATTTTCAGTTATAGGACTTCTGTTCAGCTAGACTACAGATGGTTCTCCAGATTGATTGTCCTATAATTTAGTTGCAATTTCAATGTTTTCATGGAAGGAAGCAGGCACAGTGTTTATCTACTCTGGCACCTTGGATCTCCTATTAGAGGTTTTACCATTAATTCTTTCACTCATACATTAGGACCAAGCAAAATCCCTCCCAGTGATAGAAGGAGTTCTGTATTACAAAGATTCCTTGGTCATTCATTGTCCTCAACCAGTAGGAAAATATCATAAAATGTAGGTAGAGATTTCTCAGCTATTCTACAAATTTGTTTAGGTATTAGAAAAGAGAAATCTATTATGTAGTGTCCTCAAAGAATAGCACATAAGTTAACTAATAGTCAGCATTCAACATACAGAGGGTACCAAAAACAGGTGTATACATTTTAAGAAAGGAAAAGAATACCGTATTAAAACTGCAATACTCAATATATATTGATAAAAGATGAATACAAGTCATGTTTGACTTCTGCAATTACAAGAGGTGCTCAAAGTGTTTACCGTCATTGTCCAGACACTTCTGATTATGGTCACCTACTGCTTGAGCATAGATACCATCTCTTAAAATGTGTATACATTGTTTTGGCACCCCCAGTATATTGTGATCACTTATGTGTAAAGCTGTTTAGCATTTTACTGTTTAGGAAGGAGTGTGAACAAAGACAGTGTGACGGGAAAGCATGGAGTAGTTCTACCTCTGACCCTGATGGAGATATTGGTTCTGGACTAGGCAACCTGCCATGAAAAAATCAAAGCCACACAAAATACAAGGCAATAGGATTCTCAATTTATGGATTTCCTCATTTTTTAATAAAAATATGAATTTATTTAATAGTCTCTTCCTTTCCTTAAAAGGGCCAAAATGAAAATGTGCAGATGTTCCAATTTGGCATTGCTTTATTTCAACTAATGAAAATCCTGCTGTCCTCTTACTCTAGCAATAGAGAATCATTAGTAACCCTAAAGTAAAGGAATGAGTGATATGGAAATCATCAATAGTAACGATAACCATGGCAACGTAAAACTGCTCTATATGGCTTCCAAGGGTCATCTAATGCCTCCATCGTTTTCCATGTGGGAAGAATTCCTATTAATTTTTGCTCTATCCTTGTGAAAAAAAGAGCGAATAAATGCTTCTCCAATGCATTGCTTTGAGGCCTATATTTTCTGTAATACTTCATCATTCTATGATTTTACCTAAAAAGACATTAGACATACCTCATCACTAAAGGAAGATTTGGTATATTGCCCAGTCTGACTGGACATGACTAGTTTCATCTCTTTGAATTCTATATATCGTGTTTCACAGTTTAAAATACTAAAACAGAGATGTCCACAGATGGTAAAAGGCTGTTCCAATAAGCAAGGAGCACCTCATCCTAAGGATTGTGAGGGAATAGGTACAAGAACCATCTGTCAGTAAGGAAATGGAAGAGATCTCAAGCACAGAGGCATAGTTTGGATTAAATCACACCTAAGGGTTTTCCTCAAAGATTTTCTGTTAAGAGTGCTTCCTGAAGACCAATGTACTTACCACGTCCATAATTTGAAGAAAAGTGAGCAGGAGCCCAGGAAAGAGCCGTTATTTGCTTAGCAAGCATATGTCTTTGAACTTACTTAAACCTCCACTCGTTCAACTGCAAACTTAAACTTGGAGGTGTGGGTAGTAACATTAGGGTATGATAAAATTGTGGGTATGGGTATCTTCATTCCTTTCAAATTTGTGGAAGATGAGTAGTATAATGTATTTCAAAGATGTTGAGGACTTCTGGTGTTGGCATGTACTTTGTCCTTGAATTTTCAATCCAGAAAGGACTTGAGATCACTTAATACAATGCTGTCATTGAGGGATGAGAACATCATTTGCTTAGAAAGTAAGGCTGAAGGACTTGGCCCAGCTCATATGTTTTAGGGGCATAACCTAGAGTAAAATTTAGACTGATTCTTGAGATCGTGTTACCATATCATAACTAGCCCACATATTTAGGAACAATCAAATCCTTTGTCTTTTCTCCTTACTAGGAAAAAAATATATACCTCTTAGTCATTCATTGAAATGGTTAAACTTAAATTTATGTCCGAAGTCTTTTTTTTTTTCTTTTCTTTTTTTTTTTTTTTTTTTTTACCTTTCCTGAATACAGTTCTCCAGGGGAAGGAGGTAAGTCAGGATTTCCCGATGCAGCTGGCTAGCTAATATAATTTAAAACTTTCTTATTTGTATTCCTGTCTGTGTCATATTTAATTAAAATAAATCAAAGGCTGTGTTTAGAGTATAATAGGGCTGAAGTTTATCAAGTAAGAGATTACTATCAGAGACATAAAAACAAAGCAAAAACCTTATCTTTTCTACATCTTGCTATTCCTTCCACTCCAGGGACCTTTAGGGTTGGTGGCCACTGAGAAAAAAAAAAAATGTTGCAATGGAAATCATAATGAACTAACAATAGTAATAAAAAAGGGAGATATATTTTAAGACCTACTTTTTTTTGGTAACATTGTTTTTAATTTCTTTATTTAATGCCAAGTAAAGATTATACTTACTACTCAAGTTACAAACACATTTTCTCTTTTTGAAGAAAGATTCTGAGTGTACAGTGTAAATGTCACCATTGTTTAAATGTCACCAGGCTTGATTAGGCATTTGGGATTTGGGCAGCTAAATGCATGGTCACTATGACTGCATTTCTCCCATGAAGGACAAAATAAGGAGTTGAAAGAAGGACTCGCCTTTCTTGTGAAATGCAACCTTTTGGAAAATTGGCTCATTTTCACCTGTCTTTCTAGGAATCCCTGCCACTTGTTATATTAGGCTATTACTTTTGCCAACAAAAAAGCATGAACCTGTGACAAATGTAGATATTTGGCATTTAAGATCGGGCATGACTGTCATGAGTCAAACTTTATAGCCCGACCTTCCTTTACTCCCCTTTCCAAACCAGATAAGTTGACAAATTGGGCAAATTATTCTTTCCCATGAAGTTATTTTCAAGTATTAAAATAGAATAAGTATCAAGAACCAACTATATGTCATGCCTTATTCTAGGGCTAGGGACACATGAGTAAATAAAAGAGATACTATTTCTGCTGTCACGTAGCTTATATTCTAGTCAGGAGGTGTCAGAGAGTCAATGAGTAAACTGCTAATACATTTGATCAAAGAGAAGGCTTGGATAGGTGAAAGGATAGGTGGTGGCCAGGGAAGGTTTCTGTGAGGAGATGTCAAGTACGCGTAGACAGGAACAGTGCTAAGTTGATAAGCCAGGAAAAAAGAAAGGCACATGTTGTATGATGTCACTTATACGTGAAATCTAAAAAATTCAAAATCAGAACAACAAAGGAGTAGCATGATGGTTGCCAGGGGCTGCGGTGTCGGGGAAATGTCAAGATGTTGGTCAAGGGGACAAACTTTCAGTTATAAGATGAATAAATTCTGGGGATAGAATACACAGCATGATAATTATAGTTAATAATACTGTATTGTGTACTTGAAATTTGCCAAGAGGTTAGACCTTAAGTGTTCTTCCCACATACAAAAGTAATAGTAACTGTGAGGTAATGAATATGTTAACTCACATGATTATGGTAACCATTTCAAGTGTAGCAAAAAAATAAAAATTAAAAAAATTTTTTTTTAACCAGCTGGAGATTGAATCATAATTTATCATTTAAAAAAAAATCACTTAATTTTTATAGTTCAATCCAACAGTTGTTTATGGCCTATTTTGAACCTGATCATATAATAGGCAAAACCCTGCAAATGAAAGTTTGGAACAAAGTTCCCACTTTGAAGACATCCAAGCCTGGTTAGGATGTTCCTGTGTAAGTATCATGATGGAGAGACGGAGATAGGCACAGGGAGAATTATGGTAGACAGACCAGAGCAGGTATAACAGTCAGGTTTCCTGGAGGAGGCAGCCTCAGCTCGCTCTCGAAGACAGAAGAGAGGTGAAGGGCGCTAGAAATGGGGCTGAGCAGCTCGCTTAATAATAGCTTTATAAAACAGCATTAGGCAACATGCAAAATTCAGCACTCCTGAGTAAAAAGTGAAAAGCATAGATATACGCTTCTAACCATTTCCCCAACCTTATGTTCCACATATGTACGCGTCTCTGTCTATTCTTATAGTTTCAACTCAA
Source organism: Hipposideros armiger (assembly GCF_001890085.2). Taxonomy (NCBI): domain Eukaryota; kingdom Metazoa; phylum Chordata; class Mammalia; order Chiroptera; family Hipposideridae; genus Hipposideros; species Hipposideros armiger. Next base: position 1,162,436 of record NW_017731689.1, read on the forward strand.
ATCTTTCTCCCTCCACGAAACACTTTCAGACACCCACATAAAGAAATGTTAGCACCTCTCTTAAGCTCATAACAAATCACTGCCAAACATTAAATGCTTCGTAGGTAGGAATCATGTCTAATTTATCTCTATTCTTACTGTGAGGCCCAATGGGGGTTTGCACATAGTAGATGGTCAAAAACATTTATTGACTAGATGAATTAAACTAATCTGTCACCTGAACCACCTCTAAATTCATTACCAATACTATCATCTGTCTCAAAATTATTTTCACTAAGCTGGACCCTGTGTTACAGAAAGCTCCCCAAACTAACTAGGCTACTGTGAATTTTATTTGGAACACACCATTTTCATTAACCTCTTTCAGTTCCAGCAATAATGTCCCTACTCATTATTTCTGTAACTGGTATCTGGGACCTAGAATCTTAGACAGGGACTGGATATTCAAAATCATCTATTTCAGTGATCTCAAACCTGGTTGCACATTTAAATCACTTGCACACTTTTTAAAAATAACTATCTGGGATTCCACCCTCTAGAAATCCTGATTTCATTGGCTTGAGATGGGGTCTAGACTCTGAAACCATGGTTAAAAAACACTGAACTTCATTGTATTGCACATTATAAAGTTCATTATCTATTAAAAATGAAGAAAGTCTAACTCAGAAAGGCCAAGTGACCTGCCCAAGAGTCACAGAAATAACCTGATTGGGGTAAAGCTATACCTGGAGCCCAACCCTTACTTGTATTCTTCTCAGATTGCAGAGCACAAGAATCATGTCTGTCATGCTTTCTGAATGTCCCTCCCTCTGATCCCTGCTCCCCACATACACACAACACGTCCCCTGAGAATAAACACATGTTCTGAAAGCGATGCTTGATTTTCATTAAGCCCGCCCTAATAGCCTAGGTTTGAGGGACAACATTTGTTTTCCTGACAGAATCGAACTCCATTTCAGAGTTCAGAGACACACTCACTTATCCAGAATCAATAGCAAGCTGGAAGTAATTCCAGAGGGTAAGCACAACAGGAAATCTTTATAAAGATAACCCTGTGCTGTTTTGCTTTTTTTCTTTCTTGAGATTGTTGTGAGAATTAAATGAGATAAGGCATTTAGCAAAGCTCTTTGATCATACTTTGTGTCCATTAGTTGTGACAATAAGTCATCATCATCTTGGGTTACTGCTGACTTGGCAACACTGCAGATACACAATAGATGGAGTAGGGAAGGAAATTACATACACCATGCATCTTAAGTGACTCTGTCATCATTATATGTGGATAGTTTTACCTTATTCTCATATTTACCTTGTGAATTAGGCATTACCATCCGTAGTTTATAGACGAGGAACTTCAAACTCAGAGACTGAGTAACTTGCTCAGAATCATACAGCTGGCAAGGGATGGAGCTTGGTGTTGAGCTCTGGTCTAACTGCCCTCCAAAGTACATGTGATTTTTGAACATACAAGATTTCCTCAGTTTTGTTATACCATTTTACAAAACGCATTAAATGCATGGGTAACTGACTATCGGTTAAAAATGAGGACCCTCATTGTTGCAAACTTGACACTCTGAAGTTAGTAAGAGAAGAAAATATTATGATCATCCACAAAATGAGCATTTCTGATATCTGGGCCTAAATGTGTCACAAACATGATATGAAACCTCTAGGTAAACCAGGTTGGTGCCATGGTCTCCACACACAACATGTCCATCACTGTCCCTTTGCCTTTGGTCATACTGTTCACACCAATTGCGATGCCACTTGTCCTCCTCTGCCTGTCACATACCCCTCATTATTCCAGGACAGACTTAAGTCCTACCTTGAATACCTATTCCAAGCAGGGTTGGACCATAAAGATTAGTGCCTCTGTCTAAGAGAAACGCTTTAGTTAAAATAACTGACACTAGTCAAATCAGCTTAAACAAGTAAAAGGGAAGAATTACAAAAACAAAAGGGTGTCTTCTGTAATTTAAGGATTTGTGGATTTTACGAAGGATTTAAACCAAGATCAAAAAGTCTTCAAGAATCTTAGCTATTTCTTCCTTTCTCTCTTTTACTCTCTTCCTCCGTTTGTTCCTTTATTCTTTCCTTACACATCAGTTCTGTTATGATGTTTCTGTGGAACATCATAAATATAATATGGCCTGGCCTCTCTAAAGCATACATGTCCTTCAAGTTCAAGTGTCCACTATAGACTCACATAATTCAAATTTTGTGAGAAAGAGTCTCAAACTGACCTAGCTTTGTTCAGGGGTCCAATTCTGTGAGATCCCCTCACAGTTGTAGTGAGGTTGTGAGTGGTTTAATCTCCTTCACCTTTTTGATAAATGCTGTATAATAATTAGTACTGAGTGTGTATAAATATACAGCTCTTTATGGAAGACATAAAGGCTTTGACTTCTTTTGTGCTCTTCATAAGGCCGGTACTCAGCATCCTATGGCTGATTAATTTATCCACTCATGTGGGGAAGCTAGGGACACGAGTGAGAGACATCCTTGAGTCTTAATAGGTGGGAGGGTATGAGACTAGATGTTTGAACACCCACCACTTCGCCAGAATGAAGACACTGCCAAGTTTACAGCAGAGGAGCTAGATAGTTGCCCTAGAACCATCAGATTGGAGCAGAACAAAGTAGGACAGCATTAGGTGGAGCCTGGTCTCAGTGGGTCTCACTTCATGAGGAAACGGCCCCACGAAGTTACCCTGGGAATGTTAGACTATATTGCCAAGAGGGACAAGCATAAAGGACTGACCTTGAAGGTTTCCAGATGACTCCAGGTCAGGACTGCCCTAGCCTCAGCGTCCCCAGGAAATCACATCTTTGGAGGCCTGGGCCAGGCGGGATGACGCTGTGGCCGAGAATGCACTTCCCAGCCTGTTGTCCATTTCTTCCTGTGGCCCTTTCTGTAATACAGCAATGATTCCCTAGTTGTAAGAAAAGTTTCTGCTGAAAAAAGCTCTGAGCATGACTTAGACCTTCCTGCTAACGAAGGCCTATGTTGCTCTCCTTAGGAAGTGAGGCATTTTATGCCAGTCTCTGGAGAAAGGGCTGTTTGAATCTGGGCCTGTTTTTCATGGTAGCTGAGCACATGGTGTCTTTTTCACAGAGGGAACTTATTATGTTCCAGTCCCAAATGAACCTTGTTGGCTCCTCTTGGTTTCAGTGACCAGTCATTGTCCAGTAAATAGTGATAAGGGTTTGGGGTCACACAGGAAGACAATAGATGGCAAAGCCAATTTTTCTTTATTTATTGTATGTATTTGCTGTGAACAGATTCTTTCTCCATCAAAAGATTATCAGAATTTAGCAGGTGATAATAAAGGACTATTAGGGTAAAGAGGCTTTACTTCTGACCAAGAGTAAGGCTACCTGAGAAGCCAGACCACCTGTGCGTATTTGGGTACGCTCAGCCTGCATGCTCTAGGGTGAAGTGATCATTTTTACCTGCCATACTAATGACAAAGGGAGTTTTTAAGAATATAGGAAATAGATTAACCATGATGCCTAATTCAAACCTGACCATGTCTTAAACAAGACACATGAAATTTATATATAAATCAAATATATGTATTCCTCATCATGAGAGAGGGTGGATATCTCCCACTCATGGTAGGCAGACTCCTTAGTTAGCTCCTCATTTCCCAGCCCTTGAGGCAGAAGCTGTGAATACAATGGGATAGTTACTTTCTTGATTATGTTGATTAGGTTGTGCAAATGGCCATGGGAAAGTCACTCCCATGATTATTTTATGTTATATAAGACCCCCTCATAGCCAACTGGAGAGGAATTAAGAAGCCAGAGAGATGCAATCCTGCTGACTGGAAGAAAGCAAATAGCCTTTTTGTGAGCTGCCTACGGAGCCATGAGGGAAGCAATTGAGGTCAGTTTCTAGAAGCTGAGAGCTAGCCGTGACGGACAGCTAGCAAGAAAACAGGGGCTCAGTAGTACAAAACAATGAATTTTGCCAGCAACCTGTGAATGTGGAAAAGGATTCTGAGCCTCAGATGAGAATCGGATCCCTGGTCAACACCTTGATTTCATCCTGGGAATACCTCGAGCAGGGCACCCAGCTCACCTGTACCTGGACTCCTAATCCAAAGAAAATGTAAGATAATTACTTAGTTGAAATCACTAAGTTTGTGATAATCTGTTAGCCAGCAACAGAATGCTAACAAACTATTAAATGCGTAGTCAACACATTAATTTAGTCATTTAATAAACATTTATTGGGAAACCACTACATGCTAAAGAGCATAGTAAGTATTAGGGGGCCTGAGTCAGACGTGCCCACTCCACTCCCATGCAAATGAGAAAAGATTTCCATTAGGACCTAATTCATCTGTCCAAAAAGAAATAACTCCCCGAACTTCTCAAAGTAGCACCATCAAGTAGATTCAGATTACAAAAGAAGATCACTAGAGTTTACTACATTCAGGCTTCCAAGAAGGCAAGGTTAACACAGGAAGGAAGATAATTCCTTCATATTTTAACTCTTCCTTTCCACTCATTTCCTCTCCTTTTCTGTCCAATTTAGAAACAAAGGCAAAATTCCATGTTATGAGAAAGATATTTGTAGGGCAAAGAGCTTCCCCATTTTCTGAGATGTCCAGACTTGCAGAAACATTCCTTCACCTCTCAGAAGCCTCTGACTCGACTAGCTGCAGATATTTGTGGCTGCAGACATCATCCGTGAAGCCCCGGTTTCAGCCACACCAAGATCAGGAGACACAGTGAATAGATGGCATCCAGTTACAGAATAAAGGGGAGAAACAACTCTTCATAATTTCTCCCACTTTAGCTCAGGCAGAAAACGGCCCCTCTGAAACCTTAACCACTACTCGTGTAACCTCAAATGCAATTTATCCCTTTGGATTTTTTTTTCCCCCTAACTCTTCTAGCTTCTTCATTTGGAGTGATTAGGGAAAATTTATCTTTCTGTGAAGAGACTAATGGGCCAAACTAAGAGACTGATAAAGAGGAAGAGAATGAAAGAAAGTAAGAAAGGGAGAGAGGCGGTGGGGGAGGGGGGGTAAGGGTGGGGAGAGAAAAAGGCAAACTGAAGAAACAGGGCCTATTGCTTCATTGAATAACTATTATATGTGTGCGTGAGGCTCAGTGTAAAGAATTTACAGGGACATGAAAGTTATCTAAGTTTCCGTTTGCTGACATGGCACCCAGGCCGGAGAGCAGCTCCATCATGAGCCTAGAAATTCATTTCAGTAACACGGTGCTTAAGGAAGATTGCCTCAGCAAGTGATAGGTACCTGAACTGCTGATGTACAGAAGGCGCAAGGGCCACTTGGATAAACAGAAAGCATCATTGTAGGGTTTTAACTATTAATAAATAAATCGATCCTTTTCAGCCTGCTATAACAATTGGGACCAGGCTAAGAAGCCTGAAATACTTACCCAGAAGAGTCCCTCCCCTTTCCCCATGTAAAACCTTATAAAAATAAGTTTTAATATTATATTGGGTTGTCAGAGAAGTCATGATGTATTTTTTTCCTATGTTTTTCGTTGCAAAAATGCGTCATGACTTTTCCGACAACCCAGTGTTTCTCTACCATAGTCTATTGCACTCAACCCAGGCAACCCCGCCGATCAATAGAGCTGACATCCTTTTGCTTACAGTATTTAGAGAAATTAAACTGTCAGTCTTCATTCCTCCTGATGGCTATACCAGCATGTCCCATTTTTGTCTAAGAAGCGTGTTCTTATTTGAATTTAAAATCACCCTGGTGGTTTCAGAATCCTTAATTTCAGATTTCTATCTTCTGATGAGACTGAGGATACTGATGTCCAAACCATCAATACAAATTTAGTCTGACCACGTCAGAAGGAAAAGAAAAAAAGTGGAAAAAAAAAAAAGCACTGTTTTTCCTTCCTGTCTTGAAATTCTCTAATTAGGAAGCTCAGAATTATTTCAGGTCCAGAGGTGACCTCATTTTTGCTGAGACAGAAGGGGAGAGACCTGTGACCTGTGTCCCAGGATCTTAGCAAATAGCTGGGAGATGAAGAGAAAACTTCCCATCCATGAAATTGTCAATTCAGTGACTTATCCTGCCACACAAAGTTGGATTTATTTGAATCGAAACAATTTCAAATTACAGACTAAAGCTACATGGAACCCACCCTCTGTGGAACTAGGTCAGTCTGCGACTAAGAGTGGAGGCTTTGTGGTCAGGTGGACCTGGATCTAAGTTCTGACTCTACCAGTTCATGGACAGGTTATTATTGACCTCTAAGTTTCTAAGTGTTCTCATCTGTAAATTATTGATAGCAAAAACTGTCTTAAAAAGGTTGCTGTTTAGGTTTGGTGATACATTTTTAGATATGACACCAAAACATGATTTGTGAAAGAAATAATTGATAAGCTGGATTTCAATAAAATTAAGTTTTTACTCTTCCAAAGACCCTGTCAAGAAGGGGAGAGGATACACGGGCAATCTCTGTACACTCTATTTTGCTCTGAACCCAAAACTACTCTAAAGAACGAAGTCTCTTTGAAAACAAGAAGAAAAAAGTTGGTGTGAGAATGTAATAAGATGATATTCATAAGGTGATCTGTATAATTGTGGATGCAGTATAAATAAGTTAAGAAAAATTACTATTATTGGCTTCCATCTCTTTTTAACCCTCCGTCGGGAGCAACTGATCTCACAGATTTTTCAAATATCTAACAGTTAAATATTGTGACTTATCACTACCTTCATCTCCCAGCTATTTGCTACCGTAACCTATCACCAGTTGTGTTTGTGACTTAGTACAGTAAAGATGTATTTCATAGCTGCATCTTTGTGTGCAATGAATCTGTAATATTCAGTTGCACCCGACAGAGATAAATACGGTTTTAGGGTTTATCTTAATGGGTTAAGGAAGCTGTTAGAAGAATAACATTCTTAACATTTAATCCCTAATGCCTATATCGTTTCTGTTATCAGACAGTTATTTTGACTGAAGTTCATTAGAATAAGAGCATATAGGCCACGTATGACTCGAACTCCAGTGGATTTACTTTGTTATTTACATCGAGAATCCACAGAGAAATATTTCTAGGAGTGGCTTTCCTTTCCTCCCTCAGAGATTGTTGGGTTCCATCACAGAACATGTCATCAGCCGGCAAGCTTATGAGTCTTAAATCACTGTAGTTAAGATCATCTCAGTACATGCACACAGTGTAGACCAATAAATTCAATAGACAACTTTGGTTTTCAGATTTGTCAATATAGAGGTATCAGCCCCCTTCATTGGGAAATCATAGTTTATTAGGTATGAGTCACTCCAGCTGGCTTCCAGTTTGTGGAACAAACTTCTATATTTTCCACAGACACATGAAGAGTGTGAAGTCAGGAAGGAGACGCTGGATCCCAGTTTGATGCTGTAAATTGTCAAAAAGCCTGACTGTTGTCTCTCATGTGGTTCTGCACAGGATGTGTACATAGCTGCTTAATTACAGTAAGCAATCAACCACCAGGAATGCTCGCTGCACTTACTGCGTATGGAAGGAAACTGGGCTCCAACCAGGGTTGTTACTGTCAGTGACATGATGAGACCTCTACTCAAATGGCTCCGGGCTCCACTAGCTACCTCCCAAACTGTTCCATGTCAACATACAGTCTTTAAACATCAAAAGCAAAAACAGTATCAGATATTCAAATTAACCTTCAGAACAATGGTTATGGTCCCATCCATGAGTCTAGCAGATACTGTCACACATAAAAACATTATGTGAATTGTCAAAGCAGCAGGAACTGGAACATGAACAACAGGCAAGAGAGTATGCTGTTCACCCTGTTTCAGGAAAACAAGAAAAAGACGAAGTTGTGAACTCCTTGTTAAAAAAAGGTTGTTTACACACTCTTTTACAAGTCCAATTTTGGCCCACCCATGGTAATATTTTATTTTATTTTATTATTAAATTTATTGTGGTAACATTGGTTAGTAAAATTATATAGGTTCCAAGTATATACATCATCTATATATTGTGTTGTGTGTTCGCCACCCAAAACCAAATCTTCTGTCACCATATAGTTAACCTCCTTTATCCTCTCCTGCCTCCTCACCTCCCCCCCTCCCCCTACCCCCTGGTAACCACTAAACTGTTGTGTGTGTCTATGAGTCTTTGCTTGTCTGTTTGTCTTGCTCATTTGTTGCTTTCAGTTGTATATCCCACACATGAGTGAAATCACATGGCTCTTGACATTTTCTGTCTGACTTACTTTGTTTAGCATGATAATCTCAAGATCTGTCCATGTTGTCACAAATGGCAATATCTCATCTTTTCTAATGGCTGAGTAATATATCTTAGACATACTTATTTATAAATTGCCTGTCCTTCATTACTTTAACCCTAGCTTAGTGGGCATATGATCTGATTTTAGAAGGGGGGCTGGTTCCTTCCTTTTGAATTTGGGGTAAGATTAATTGCTAAACTTAGCCATATTTGGTCTGCACAGATTTTAGTTTCTCAAAAAGTCATTTAACATAAATGTACAATTTAAGAGCAGAAACCCAGGTTAAAATGATGCATTTTCATTTTAATTGCATTTGATTATTCTTACAATGTTGTTACTATTGTATATCAAAATTATTTCATTTTTTCATATATCTAGAGAGAGTCACCCATGGAAATGTGGCTTAAAATCCAGAAAACCAAAGATTATTTTTTCTGAGTACCCCGTTGTAGGGCAGCATTCCCCTCAGGAAGCTCAGTGTGTTAGGCAGAGCCCACACACTTAGAACTAGGGAGAAAGATGCTATAGAAAGAGCACTGAACTTGACCCTAAGCCATGTCATTAAAGACCACATGACCCTGGAGAAGTCTTATTACCCCCAACATAAAGTTCCATAAAAGACATTATGCTGCAAACTACTTAATGCTGCCATACCTTTGAACAAGCTGTTCACTTTGCGGAAAATAATTTCTCTCTTTTCCCTAAGGTCCACTTAATATATTCTTTCTTTTCCTTCAAGTCTTTGCTTAAGCAATCCCCTATTAGATCTTTTCTGGCTCTTTTAGTTAGAACGGATGTAAAATATTTTCAATAATAATGGCAACTTCTAATATATATATATTTATAATGTATATATATATATATATACATATATATAAATATATATACATATTACATATACATAAATAGACATAAATACATATGTTATGGTGGTAATAAGTTTCATTCATTAATCACATTCTTGTGATTTTTTTTTTTGTCTACATGCCTGCTGGCTCTATAGTGTCTTAAAAATAGAAAGTGTGCCTTGCTCAACTTTGATTCTGTGTCATCCATATCACCCATCATTCATTTGCTAGTAGATATTTAATAAATAATGGTTGAATAATTACCTTCCTCAATACCACAAGATAATATTGACTATTCTCTCCATCTCACAGAATATTGGATCACTGAAATTATGAATAATAAAATATGAATAATAATTTTATCAAATTATGCATATGTCAGAATTCATTATAGTCTTCCAAACAAAGAGAATCTTTGAGAGAAATCGCATAATTGCTTGTCAATAGAATAGGAATCTAGGTGTTGTGAAAACCATAATGCACAACCTTAAGCAGCTCATCTAGGTACAAAGCAGCTCTGTATTCTAAAGCAAAATGGAAAGGTGAAGACATGCTATTTGTACTTATTTGTTTATTTTATTTTGTTTCAAAGTAAGATACAGAGTATTGAGAGATATGAGGCATGGTAGAATGGAGATACACTTAGAAACAAAACCCAAATTTAAAATATTTACAAACTATGGTCGGGACAGCACTGGGTCACCTTCTGTTACTGCTGGCCAGGGTGGTTACCTAGGCTTTTGATGGCCTTAATATCCATCTGTGCTCATAGGGACACAGCTGGGAGGCAGAGGAGAGAACAAACTACCAAAATCCAATACAAGGGGACACATGGGAACAAGGGAGAACAAAACACCAAGAAACACAAAGGCATCTGAGTCTTTGTCTTAGCCCCACTCCTTGTTCTCCCAAGATTTGCCTGAAGATTGTGACACCATTAAAATGTTTGCAAACACAACGAATTCCCACAGCTCCCGTTCTGAATTTATTGCAGATCTATTTTATGGATGGGGGACAATATGGAAGCAAGTCATGACTCTCTTTGGTAGGCTTAAGGAGAGGTACAAGGCACTGCAACTAACGTGGCTGGGTCATTTTCCCCTTGCCATTGGTACTCCTGCTGGGGTGAGGATAGAGAGGGAGAAATGTACGATACATGTCAATGGAATATATGGGTTCTCATTCTTCTCTCCTGCTGGTCTAGAAGATATTCTAAGCTTCACGAAACTCCCATCAGCTAGCACAGAGCCTACCACATGATGGGTAGCTAGCAAACATCTGATGCGATAAAAATGACTCAAGGAATATTCTTTTTCTTTAAGATTTTTATTAAAATATAGCTAACATACAACATGATATTAGTTTCAGGTGTACCCACCTGGCCCTATACATAGTTATTACCATATTATTCATTATATTCCCTATGTTTTACATCCCCATGACTATTTTATCACTAAAAATTTGTATTTCTTAATCCCTTCACTTTTTTCACCCTGCCCCTAACCCCCACCTATCTAACACCCCGATAGACCTAGTACCCTTCTGACACCATAGTTATTACAATATTATTGACTATATTCCTTATGCTGTACCCTACATTCAATAAATATTCTTAATAGTTACATATTCAGAGGAAACAGCCCCAGGTGTATTCAATGAGAAGGGCGCTGCAAGGGGAAAACAGGAGCTGAGACAGGGCAACATTGACCCCAAGAGCAAAGCTAATTCTTGTATAGTATTTCATGGAAAACATTATAAAAGACATTTATTTTACTGTCTTTGTGTGTTGGGGAAGGGGCACTATTAGTGTTTTTCATTGATTTTGTGTCTTTGAATCCTAGGCAGAGAAGTCAGGAAGAAGAGATGTTCATTCAGCCTAGATTTTGACAAGAATTTTATTTGAGAACTAGGTAAGTTACTGATATTGTAGACTTGGCCAATTTCAGTTTGAAGGAAGGGTGCAAAGAAAATTAGGTTGTCATGGGTACTCAATGTGGCCCAGGCACTGTGCTCTATTCTTCACCTGTATTACCTCATGTAATCCTCATGACAACCTTGGGAGGAGTTATAACTATCCTAATTGTATGGATGTAAAAACTGAGGCATAGACAGGTGAAGGGACAGAAGTACCTGATCTGTGACACAGCCTAGCTTTGATCCCTTGATTTTCTGACACATAAAGCCGTGCTCTTTCTTTAATCCCAGATGCCTGAGATTTGCTGACTTTATGCACACAAATAAATCGATGGCACATTAATAGGGATGTTAAGTAGCTGCCTGTCATGTCACAATGTTAGTGACACTGAAATAGTCAGAGCACATCCTCGCTGATGTCCCAGCCATATTTAAGGTGCCAACCTTTCTGTAGCAAAACTTTTGTGAGAAAAATTAAATTTACCAATATCTATAGAATCATAAACTTAGATCTTCTTTACCTTGAAAGTAACTTTGAGATTTTATTGTTCAGCCTCTTCCTTTTATAGAAAAGTTACATCCATGAGGTGAAGTGACTTAACCAAAGTCACAAAGCAAGTGGGAAGATGAGACCTCAGGATGACTCTTTAGAATACTGGTTCCATGATTCCTCCATTAACCAGTCAGTTACAGAATACAGAGACAATGAGAGGGGACAAGAAGTTCTGATAGGCAGTTTTCTGACTTGCATTACTTACCTCTGGGAAAGGTTATCAGGGGGTGTAAGGCTTATGCAGCTAGAGCCTGGAGTTGAGGATATGGAAATACCATTAGCATTGGCTACTGGATAGACAGATTATTGTTTTCCTTTTTTTCCTTATTCATGAATAACATCAGTCAAGAGTGGAATATGTCAGGAGTGTCAGGCTAGGGCCTGACAACATTGGGAGCAAGCGAAAACCATGGTGGGGTTGCTGACTGTTGTGATAAACACCTCACATTCATAGAACTGGTCTGTAAGGCTTTCTAGGGTAGAAAAGATAACATATCCAGGTATTACAGTAAGTACTGCAAAAAGCACTGTCCTTTCTACAGTATTTTCTAATACTAAGAGTTGAGTGAAGGAATTAAGAAAGCTGTGTTATCTCCTCTCTGGAAAAGGAACTGAATGGGTGACAGAACCTCTGTTGGGTCTACGTGGAGATTTGAGATCAGGCTATGGAGGTGTCCGTGAAGTTCCAGTGCTGTCTTGCCCACAGCCTCAAGTGTCAGTGCATCCTAAGGGAAGCCGAGCTCTTTAAGATGGCCTCAGATGATGGCGTCAGGGCTAAACACGCATGATCAGAGAAGAGCAAGGCCAAAGGTCTCTCAGATGATGTTGCCTCAACCTCTCCTAAAGAAGGATGTTCCACATCTGAGTAGCCATGTGATACAGTCAAAATGTCTTTGTGGGAAGTATAACAAAAAATGTACATATTTGCCTTGAATATAAAGGGACAGCATATTTTACAGTGAGAAAATACACAATACAGAATTTTAAGACAACAAGAACCAGCACCACCAATCAGTTTGTTACTACAAACCAGCTGACTACTACAAATGAATAGCAAGTATAGGCGGACATTTAAACTCTTCACAGCTATCTTCAGTCTAGAGACTTCATCAGTAGAAACTCTGTTTAAGTCATATAACGCACACACCAAAAGAGTGGAGTTTTGTAAAGTGAAGTTGTTTGAGACACATCACTTTTTAAATCAGTATACAATATGAATACTAAAGATTTTATCCTAAGCCACAAGTACTCATTTACATAATATTAAATATATGATATTTTTAACCAGCCTTGAGATGTATATTTATGATCTCTAATTTCTTAAAATCACAGCAATAACTTACTGTGTTGTTTCACAGTACCATCATCAAAAGACTTATTTACAATAACATTCATGATTTGCAATAGTGGAGCCATATCCCTATGACCAAATGCTAAATTTGTTTAAAATTTCTTGCTCTCTGTTTCATTTAATTTTAAGAAATATGATTTGATGTGATCAACTTTATAATCAAGAGACCATGGTGCTTAGGAATGCAGGTTCCAGAGGGAGATGGCCTGTGTTGAAATCTTGGTTTTTCTATATCATAGCTGTTCAAACTTGTACCGTTCTCTTCTCACTTTCCTCATCCATGAAATGGAATAGTAATAGCATCTGCCTTACAGAATTAATACAATGATTAAAAGAAAATCTCAATAAAGATCATGGCATTGAGCATTATTGGCACTTGATGAATTTTATTTTTATGAGCATCCCAAGCTAATAAAATATCCCGACAATGACCGACATAAATTCACAATTATGTATCTTCTCCAAATTGTTGATTAGTTTTGTTTTATTTAAAATAAAGTGAGTGTGTGTCATAATCAGAGATAAGCCCTTAAAGGTTAACTTATTCTTTTATGAGTGATAACTATCAGGGAAATCCCTCACATTAAATTTTCCGATCTCTGATCTTGAAGGATAAAGGAAGGAAAGTCACCAGTACTTTGGCTCTAGCATGGAAGAAGCAGAATTATTTTTGGGGGGTTTCTCTAAGGCTTGCTGTATCCCTCATGGTTAAAAGGCAGTGACCACAGCAACCTCAAGTTTATTTCTGAGAGTTCTTGTAATAACCCTCTCCATTAAAGGTATCCAAATAAATATATATATATATATATATATATATATATATATATATATATATATATATATATATATACCTCCTAGGAGCCTGCTAAATGCAAGTGAAAGATACCCAGAGAGGACAATTTTTACCAAAGTTTCAGAGTATACTAATGGTAAGATTGGATTAGGAACCCTTCTCCAACACAGGAAATATAGATGTCCTGCTATTATTTTTGGATTGAGGAAAAAGATCAGCAGTCAAATCTATCTGAAACAAAGCTCTACTTATTGCTTGCTAAGCACAGGACAACTTTGGCTGCAGAGCTGTCATTTGAGAAACAGCAGGGAGCCACTTTTATGTAGTATTTCCAGGAAGCCGAGGTTCAGGGATTGGCTAACATTTAGAAGCACCGTGGTGGGCAGGTGGTTTGAAGACTGGCTTGGCTTTTAGAAGGAGGATGGGAATTAGGATGAAGACAATGAGACAGGGTTATGGGCTGTAGGGCTGGTGCCCATCTTTCATTAAAATTTTGTTTAGTATGTCTTTTCTTTTGCATCAATCTTTTTAAAGATATTGCTTTATGATATTATCTTGATTACTGAGTTATTTGGGGCCTTCTTAAATTTTGTGTTTGATGCAAGTGCCTTGCTCGCCTCACCCTCGTCCTGCCCTGTCTGACGCATGGGTACTGAAGTAGGGGTGCCATTGATGGAGAGGGGCTGGTTTATAACCAGTTGTGCAGTTACTTGGGATAAGGGTCAGTGAACAGTTGGTATGTATTTTTTTCTTGATTTGAGAGGATTGTAACATTATTTTCATGATGTTACAATTACCTTTTAAATCTGAATAGTTAGTTATCTACTACCATGTTTCAATATTTCAAGCCAAGTATTAGAATATTCAGAAGAATGAACAGTGAGAGAGCATGTTTATAATCCCTCTTCATTCTGCTCATTATTTATTCTAAACCTTTCCACTTGTTCTGTACTGTAGACTTACTCCCTCACCTCCTTCCTGCTTTTTGAACAATTCAGAATGTCCTGTCTCCTCTGTCTCTACTTGTAACCCATCTATTAGACATATGTCAAAGACATAGAAATCTACACTTCTGTCCAAAGCTAATTATTCTGTGAAGGCATTGAATCCCATGCTGGTTTATCTTCTCTTTTTAATTTTTTTTTGTTCTTTCAACTACACTTGGGGCTCAAGTACAGTTCCACAAGATTCTAGTATTATAAAAATAGTATTAATTAAACACCTTATGAATCTAATTTTTAACCTCAATATTTTTAAACTTCCAAAATTATTTGAACAGTCATTTTCATAATTTCTATGCCCCACCACCACATCCCCCCATGGTTAATTAAAATCAGTTTCATCATCACTACCCACATTACCAGTTTCCCTTCTTTTCACTTGCAAGCATCACTGATAAACATTCATACTCTGAATTCAATAGAAAATGTAAAATCTGAATATTACTTGAGCTTTGTATTAATCGATTTGATAATCATTGGCCATTTGTCTTTGAATTGCTCTCCTTCCTTGACTTCTGTGACCATCTGGATCGTCTTCTGATTATCTAATTGTTCCTTTTTTGTTTCACTTCCTACTTTCTATTTCTTTGTTGATCTTTTATTTATTTATTTTTAAAATTCTCATTCCTAGCCCTCTTCCTCTGACTAAACACCATAGCCCTGGGCTATCTTTAATATGATGATGCCTTAGAATTTGTTTATACTAATGACTCATAAACTTACCTCACCAACTAAGACATCTCCCTGGTGAATCACACTCATATACTCATTTCCCAGAAAATATGGGAGGAAGACAATTAGCTCATCTTTTAATTTGAGAAGTTATTGGATCATCTAGTTTAAATTATCTCAGTTAAGTTACCCCAAATTACTTTAAAATGTCCCTTATCTTATATTTTACTATCATGTCCCACAGCCAAGTACTCATTAGGTACTATTGATTCAATCACCGTAATAGTCATTGCTTCCTCTCTAGCTTTCTCTACTCTCATTACTTCTCACTTGGCCTATTTAAGTGGCCTCTGGAGTAGGTACCTGACACCGGCTTCTCTCCTCTTCCAATCAATCCTCCAGAGACCCAATAAGTGATCTTTCCATAATGCAAATTTAATCATGTAGTTGTTTAATATATATTGATGCTTTACATCTCCTCTGGGACAAAGTGCTAAATATACATAAGAAGGCCTTTCGTGGTCTACCCTCTTTCTCCTAATATATAAAACACATTGAATATTTTTCAGTATCTCTTGCTAACAACTTAGCGAAGATACACATTACCACACCTACTTGTTAAAACTAACCAAAAATGATTTATGGTCTCACAGGTACTCACAGGCGCTTTTCTCAAATCACAGAGAAACATGCTGTGATTTCCAGCCTGGCAGGTGGATGGAATTGATTGAGAAGACTAGAGGTCAGAGGACCCTGCAGAGTGAACAGATAGAACAGACCTAGTTTGGGGGTGATGAGGTGAAGGGTTAATTACTTTAACCAAGAAGCATACAGTTTAAAGGAATATTCGTAATTGTTTCCCTATGAATGAAAAATAAAAATACTTGCAAATAAGTAAGTCCCTAGTTTTTTCTGAGTCATTCCTTAAAATACTGTATATATTTATGTGTGTGGTATTGGGACAGAATTATAGAGGAAGAAGTGGAGGGAGGAAAGTGCAATTAGCATATACAATTTGTCATCTGAATATTTTTAGAGTATGAGGTCCCCAAAACGCTTGAGAAGGGCAGCTCTGTAGAAGAGTATAGGGCTTCTGAATCCAAGCTAGATTTGAGTTTGGACTTACTCTGACCCTGAGCAAACCACTTCTCTTTCTGAACATTGGTTTTTGTCATGTATCAAATAAAACTAATAATAATACACACCACACAGAGTTGTCCTGAGGTTTAAATGAGAGGATGCTTATCAAAGTATTTGTAAATTGTGAGTTGTGTTTATACGGGGCTACTGACTTATGGAACCAGGGTGAAACTTTTATTAATGGTTCAGGGCACTTTAAGAATATGTTTTCTTTCTAATGATATAGTGAAAAGCCATGAGACTAGGAATACAGTTGTCCTAAAATGGCAATGCACATTTTAGGAAATTTTACATATTTTGGGTTAGGGGAATTTTCTGGAATGTTCTTCAAGTCTGGTATGTACCATAATAATAGTCACAGTCTTAGTAGTAGTAGTAGCACTACTAGTAGTAAATGGATAGGAGAGAAATCGTCTTAACCTTTAAATGGCAAAACAGATACTAATTTAAGGTTAATTATACTTTTTTGTTGACAAAATTGATACGTAGATGCTTTAGGAAGTGAAATATCATCATACAAGTGTATCATAAGATGTTACCAGAACATACTACCTGTTCTTACACAATTTTTTTTTTGATCACAGATTCAGAAAGAGAAGTAGGTTTAGAACCCAAGTTCAAATTTTTGTTTATATCAGGCTACTTTTTTATAGTTATTGGTTTTCCTTAGTACCTCCATCCTTCTTGTGCTCCAGTTCTTGGTTAATTTGGCATCAGAAAAGCAGAGACTCCTGCTGTCAATTGTTATTGCTGATTTCAGCAAAAATTAAAGAATTCAGCCTAGAGAACAACTGAGCTGAAGAGAAAAAGAAAATCTTTTTATGATATTTTTGTCATTTTAATTTCTTGTGGCTGAAATGAGGGAATTCCTGTCAGCACATCCACCATGACTTTGTCCAGTTGAGTTTTAAATAACTCTAGGGATTGGCCTCTTACCGTTGCTCCTGGGAACGTGCTCTGTCATATAATAGAACTAAATGTTAGGAAGTTCTTCTTGATATACTATCCCTGGGCCCAATTCTTGAGAAAATTTCGCCTCCGTAAAGAAATCAATGGGAATCAAAACCAGAAAAGGAAGCACTCGGCAGACGGATAGGGTGAGGGCATGGCGGGATGGGGATGTGAGGACCTGTACTGATAGAGCACACATCAGAAACAAAGAAGGTGGGCAGAGCCAGACTACATCAGGCAAAGACGGGCAGAAGAGAAAAATAGCTCCTCTAAATGAACCTTGGAAGGGAGTATCATCAATGGAATCAACGGAAAACTCTCTCTTGAATCCCTGACTCTCTCTGAGTGGAAATGATCCTCACATCACTGATTTTAGAAACATATAGGGGTTTCTTTAATTCTCAGGTTAACTCCAAGGTACCATTTAAAGGCCTGTTTATATCCAGGTTAATAGACATCACACGGGAAACACCAGCTATGGGGGCCCTCGGGGTGGGAATGGGTAAAACAACTTAACTCTAGGTTTCAATAAAACCATTGCCTTCTCACATATTCCCACTCATTCTCACTGTCTCGTCACTTTTCCATGACGATCTTCTTTGAACTGTGAGTTCTCAAAGCTATGGGTTTTAGAAAGTAATGACACAAGTGCAAACATACAGAACACAAAATAGATGTCTTGGAGCCAGATTCCTTCCTATCCTGCCTGTTCAGATAGTCAAGGACAGTTTCTTCTGATGAATGTCATAAAGATACAAAGTTCAGATAAAATTCTTAGGGTGCTTTTAGGAAAGATCTAAAAAGGAGAGAGATTCACAGTGTTATTTTAACCATATCAGCCAAAATTTGGCATGCTTTCATTCCAAGTTAAGCTTCATTATATTTTATATACCTAAAATGCTAAAATTTCTAGACCCCAGAAAATTCAAATCTAATGTGCCACATTGCTTTCAGGACAAAACTAAAAAATTCCAATATCATGAACAGGACACCGAATGACCTGGCCCTATGTCTGTCTCTCCATTCTCAACTCTCACCAGTCTTACCTGCTGTCTGGCCACATTGGCCAGCATGGATCTCTTCCAATTTGTCACGCCTTCGCATACCTCAGGGGTCTCCACATGCTACAGTTCTCTTGGATTTTACTGACTCCTTCTCTGCCCCATTTCACCCTCTTTCTCTCCTACTTTGTTCTGGGAGCATTGCTTAATTGTCACATTCTTAAGAAAACCTTCCTGAATTTTCCCCCTCAGATTGGGTCATTGATTTTGTTGTAAGTCCCCATGTGACCCAGTACTTTTCTCCCAAAGTAGGCATAATTAAATGCATAGTTGCAGAACAAAATGTATGAAGATGTCCCTCATTGAACTGTAACCTTGTTTTATTCATTGATTATCTCACCCCTAGTGCCGGCTCAGTGCCCATTGCATGGTGGGCCCCTGCATGACTTGGTTGAATAAATAACTGTGTAGATTACAGCTTATAATAAAAATATGTCCATTTATAGCAAGGTGTAACACATCTGGGAACAATTGACTCGAGCTATTAACAACTACCTGTTTCAAAATGAGTAAACAAAACCTTTCCCAAATGTCAGCTGGGTTGTTCCTGCTTGAGTCTTCAAAGCAGGGCTCCAAAGGACACACACACACTTCCCTCCACACAGATCAAACAATCCTACGTGATTTCACTTCTCCTCGACCTTCTTCTGTCCCTCCTATTTACACTCTGTGTTTTCCTCAGTTCACATAATTTTTTCCCGGTTTAAACTGTAAACCTGTTAAGAAAAGAATAACCCCCACCCCTCGCACCCCACAGCTTTTAGTGCATTATTAAATAATGCTTACAATACTATAATACTTAAAGATAACAACCACAGCACCTATCTTGGGAAATTTAAGAGGCTCTCAGAGTACTTTTATCTTATGTAGTGGGCAAAATTATGATATTTAAATCCAAGTTGACAAGTGCATTTCAAGAGTGAATAGATTCTCTGGTATTTCATAGATAGGTAAAAATCATGTATCATTCAGAAGCTGTTTCATTCAAAGGTATGAGTAAAAGGAAAAGAAAATAGAAATCCCAGTGGTTCATGTATCCATAGGCAATGGCTGTTTCAGATAATGTTTCATTATTAGGGTAAAGTGTATTAAAATGTGAAGTGGGAGTGAGCAGATAGTGATAAGGTTTCCAAGAGGAAGACCAGAGGGCTTAGAATGAATGTAAGTAGGAGCATAGCTATTATCATCATGCTCAGGTTGTGTTGAGGAAGAGGTTCTAGGGCAGACATTAGGACACCCAGAAAGGTACACATAAGAACAGCAGCTTACAGGTGCAGCTTTTCTAAATGTCCTAAGTTAGAATGCAAAGTTCAGCAGTAGCTGTAATGCATATACCCCAAACTGAAACGCCAAGACCAAATGGGCGCTTTTCCCCATCACACACTCGTATACACACGGCAGACCTGCTTCATTAGTACATACCTGCAAGCTGGCACTGACATCATGGCTTTTGCACAGGCGCTGAGAGTGTTCAGAAAGGGCACAATGTGCTCTGCCCAATCCAGGATGAAATAGAACTGCCATCACTTACGGGAGGACAAATCTAGGAGTCACTGTATATATTGCATTAAGTTGTTGGGTGTAATGTGATGGATACCCAGGGAGTGACTTCTTAACTCACTGAACACAGAACTGCACAAGCTTTCAAGTCAAGATCTATGTCATAGAAGGACTCAGTCAACCCCAACCTCGGGCTGCAGTGTTTTTTATAGATACCGTCATTGCTACATGTAGAGCCCATTTAAATCTATAAAGTCAGTTCATTTTGCTTCCTGTTTATTCTATGGCTTATTCTTCTTTTTTCTCTCACATTTATACACAAGAAAAATTCAATAACCCTGAAGTCAGCATGTTGGAACTGGACCCAGAAGGAATGCACTCAGAGAATGCCTAACTAATCACTCAAGCTGACTGTGGACTATGCACTTTGAATTGTTTTTCTAATAATGGCATGGTGGCATCTTTAATTATTCATTCACTCTTGGGTGGTCTTCACTTGCTATTGTGTGGAAGACACCAATTCTCTATGACAGTGGGGTCACTCAGAGATTCCCTCTGTAGAGCTTTAGAAGCAAAGGAGACTAAACAATCCATGTGGCCTGGATTCTGATGGCCTGGGGCTGGAATGCTGGTCCATGAGGTATCTGATCCGAACTTCTGACCTCAGTAACACTGTTCTCCTCTACATTAGCTGGGCACATTTGGCTTCGAGTTATACTGAATCACCTGAGCTAGTTTAAGGTTAAAAACCAAACAAACATTATAATATATGATAAAGATACAAATGTTTCTAAGCGACAAAAGTAGCTTTGATCTTCCTTCTCTCTGTCCAAATCTTACTATAGAATGGGTTGTACCACAGATGTATAGATCATATTGACAAGGGCAGTTTTTCTAGTCTCCATTACCAAGGAAAGGACTCTGAGTTACCCAGTTTGGGTCCAGCACAATGGTAGGATAATTACTTAATCTTTATTTTATTACTACCAGTAACATATTCACACTTCCACCCCAGCTATGGTCACAGAGTTGGCAGAATAAGCATCCCTCCCCCAGCTGAGTTTGGGCTTTGCCATGTGACTTGGCATAGTTAATAGAATACTAGCAGTTATGACACAGGAAGAGGATTGAAATGTGTTTGCATTGGTGGGCTTCTTCTTTTGTGATCTGCTGACCTCCCATGAGAAGAACATATTCCATAGCTATTGTACTTTTAGCTGGAGTTCTGAACCAACACACTGGGAGTGAATGTGAATGGAAGCAACAGCTTGAAGTTGAGGCCAGTCTAGATCAGCTGAACTCTAGTCAACTTACTGTTCCATAAGCATAAGAATAATGTTTGAAATTTTGAGGTAGATTGTTAGATAATAGTATTGTCAAAGCAATTGCGCAATGCAGAAACCAGTACTGAAAGTTGAGTGATGCCCCAACAAAACTTAATATACATTGCAGTGACACTGAGAAAGGACAATAGATGATAGTAAGAAAAGTATTATAGGAGGTACAAAGATAACAACACATTTACAACAATGTGAAGATAGAAGGTGTACCTTAGGAACAGAAAGCACCATACGAGAAAGTTTCAAGGCAAAATATTGAAAAGGTGAGCTGTTCATTGCTGAATTTGATAAAGGTCACCAAGGAAGAGATGAGCCCAGAAAAGTATCTCTGGTTTACAAACAGAATAAAAAAACAAATAGAACCCAGAAATATGAGAATTGCAGTGTTGTAAAATGAAACTTTGTTTCCAAATATTTGAAAGCTGTGGACATTTAGATGTTATGGACTTTAAGACCAAAAACAAATCCATGTGATTTCTTATTTGGATTACTGAACATAGATGCCACTTTGCCTGATTTTATGCCATTATGTTTTTGTGGGTGAATATAATATATGCATTTCGACTCACCTCTGATATTTTATGAATGTGTTCTTTAGTCCAATTTTGTCTACTGACAAATGCCTTTAACTCTTTTCTAAATCTCTAGTTAGCACTTAATTCCTAGTTAGCACTTAATATGTACTTGTAGATCCTATAATTTTTTCCCAACATGTCAATTTGTTTAAATCATTTGGTGCTGCCCATGTTTTTGATGCAGTTACATGACCTGTTTGAATACAGCTGATAGAATTTCTACATTATCTTTATTGCATAAGTTATATCCGTAATGGTTCATTTATATGTCTCATCCCCATTTCTTTGAAGTACAATAAGAAATTAGACACTTGTGAAAAAATCTGCAGGTGTAATCATAGGTTATTATTGGTGTTTTCAATCGTCTAGCTCATACATAATTCAAAACCTTTGTCTTTAGCAACTTGTCTTTATCATGTTTTTACAAAGCATAAAATAGTTTTTATGCCAACAACTCTCTTTTCATACTTTTAAATCAGTAGTTTACAATGTTAATTGAACCACATAACTAAAATAAAAAGCACATAATGCTTTTGGCAGACAGACTCTAGGATGCACTACCTCAGTTATCCCCTTTTCCTGGTATTTATGTTCTTGTATAATCTTCTCCCTTGCAATGTAGTCTAGTGACATGCTTGTAACCAACAGGATATGGCAAAGGTGATGTCATTTCCATCACCTATGTAACATTGTGACTTCTATTATGCTAGCAGAATCTCTCTGCTGCCTACTAGCTTATATACTTTGATGAAATGAGCTTCTATGTTGCAGAAATCCACAAGACAAGGGATTTAAAAAGAAACAAAAACTCTTAGACACAGACAATAGTTTAGTGATTACCAGAGGGTAGGGGGGGAAAGAGGGATGGTAGAAGAGGGTAAAGGTGGTAAAAAATACGGTGATGGAAGGAGAACTGACTCTGGGTGGTGAGCACACAATGTGCTGTATATTAATAGATTATGTATTATACAACTGTTACACTTGAAACTATGTAGTTTTGTTGACCATTGTCACTCTGATACATTTTAATAATAATAATAATAATAATAATAATAATAATAATAATAATAAAAGGCAAGGGATTGAAGGAAGTATCCAGTCAACAGTCAGCTGGGAACTGAGTTCCTGAATCCAACAACACTCAAGGTACTGAATTCTGCCAACAACTCAATGAGCTTTGAAGCAGATGTGTCCCCAGTTAAGCTTTAAGATGGGACCCAGACTTGGCAAACCACTACACTGTAGCTTTGTAAGAGACTCTGAAGCAGAGGATCCCACTAAGCCATGCCCAGACTCTGGACACCCAGAAAGTGTGGTATAATAATTGTGTGAGTTTTTCAGCTGCTAAAAACAAAAGACAAAAAACAAACCCACGACACTGCTGTAAAGATCAAGAATCAGGGCAAAGACACAATTAAAGAGGTGGCTGTCACACTCTTGCTGATATCTTTGAAAATATTAAGGTGGCATCTTCTATATCCCTTTAACTGGACAAATGTATCCAGCTGGGTTTTAGAAATATTGAAGATGTGGTCTTACGGAGGCCTGACATGCATACAATCTAGAAAGGCATATCTGCAAAGAAGTGTGGTTGTGGCTTTTGGC
The DNA here is from genome assembly GCF_001890085.2 of Hipposideros armiger. NCBI lineage: Eukaryota > Metazoa > Chordata > Mammalia > Chiroptera > Hipposideridae > Hipposideros > Hipposideros armiger. The sequence continues at coordinate 1,185,982 of NW_017731689.1, forward strand.
ATACAGGATAGACTAAATGAGTTGTGCAAATATATAATGATTTAAATCTTTAAACCTTATGTACAAAAACAAAAACAACAACAACAAAAAACCTGAGTACCTTCAAAATGCAATCAGCAAATAGGCTACAAATAAAAGATAACTCACAGATTTCCCCCAGACATGCCCACTACTCAAAGTTTATACTGCCTGCTCTGGCCCCTGAAACCTGTATACCCTTTGCTTCAGTTGGATTCCTATACTTGGCAGCCTTGTACTGCGACCATCATCACCTTGCATGATTCCTGCTTCTATCAGGCTCAATTAGATATGGCAGGAAATGGCATGGTTAAGTTACACGCTGCCAAGAAGGAGACTGTTGTAAGACAGAAAAGATAGGATGACTCACCACTTAATTGTGTTCATGCACGAGGCTTGGTGCCCTAGAGAGAGCTTTAATAAAAAATGAGTTCTGATCATCAAAGTGCAAAGGAAAGATAATGTAATCATCTATTTTTTTTTTCTTTCCCCTCCTCAATCATTAAATTTGAAAAGTATGGCATTGCTGAGAAGAGCCTCATCAATGTTTAATGTTTCCAGGTGACTTCATTGCACATGAAGGGATTGCCCTGCTCTTGGAGACAGCAGAGAGGCTGGGCAATACAGAACAATCTGGAAGGCAGGAGTGACATCTCTGCACCAGTGTCCTGCTGCCTAGAAGCTCAGTCCCTGTGACTCAGGTACTCACAGGACTCTGCAAACTTACACACTTACAGGGTTCTGCGGATTGAACCCACAAACTCCAGGTGGATGTCAGTGTGCAAACCTTAGTGACGGTAAGAGATGCTTTACCTTGGGAAAAGAAGAGAGCTGCATGGAAACAGGAAAGCTGAGGGGCTGGTTAAGTTAAGAAAGCTCGTTTTTTTTACTAAACAGGCAAGGCACTGCTTCTAGGAGCCAGTAGGCTCCTTCTCGTAGTTCAGAATGTTTAACAAAACTATCATCTGTAGTAGCATGGAAAATAGGTTATCTATCTAATCACTCTTGGATGTAAAAAAGGAAATTCTAGGCCAGATTTCAAAAGTGCCAACTGGTATCTTTGAGCTCCTTCTAATGAAGTATGGACATAGAGAGATGAGCTAAAAAACAAAGCAAATAAAACAAACATAAAAAATAACATCTCAGTTTTCAAGAAAAAAAAAATTACTGGAAATATGAACAATCCAGGAATAATTAGGTTTGAAAATAATGAAATTGTTTCTCATTAGTAGCCTCTCTAAATTACCAAGAATTATGAAATTAAGAAATTAAGGGAAAATATTTTAAAATATCTACTAGATAGCCAAGTCATTACAAGAAGGTAAGGGAAAAAATAATAACATAGGTATCTAGAAGGTAAAGCAAAAAATAAAGCTGTTTGTATTCATGGATGACTTGTCTACCGAAAACATAAAACAATTACAGAAAAATAGAATTAATAAGCACTTGACAAGTTTGTTAGACATAAGATCAGTATACAAACAAAAAAGCATTAGATTTCTATGTTACACTACAATAAATGGAAGGTACAATTAAGAAAATATCACTAACAACAGCATCAAAAATGAGCAAATGACTAAAGAGTAAATTTAAAGCTAGATGTACAAGACCGTTGAACTGAAAGCTACAAAATTTTATTGACATCGATAAAGTCCTAGATGGAAGTTTAGACCATGTTCATAGGTTGAAAAAGTCAACAATATAGAAGTCATTTTTTTTCTTCTCAAATTAATCTGTGAATTAAACATAGTCACACAATCTAAAGCATGCATTTGTTCACCCGTTCATTGTTATTGTTAAAAATAAACCACCCTGACTCTCCCAATTCAGGAAAAAAACTGATTCAACCACTACCACTTGGAGGCCTCAAAACTTCCCCAAGATTTTTGTCATATTTTCATGGGGCTTGTTTTCAATGAGGACCCCCAAAATCTTTTCAAGGAGACAGGTGGTCAAAAATATATTCATAATAATAATTAGATATTATCTTTAAGTGTTTTCTAATATCAGTTGAGGTTTCATATTTGATCAATTAAATATTTATAAATGTATTGTTTAATTATTATATATGTTACAGTTTCCTAGATAAATTGTTGTTAATTTTATTATAGTCATTCAGAATAACATAATGATTTCCATCCTTTTACACATACTGAAATTTGTTTTATCATCTAGAAAATGGTCTATTTGAATCAAAGTATCTTGTGAGCTGAAAAAGTGTTGTACTCTACAATTGAAGTACTGTTCTATAAATGAAAATTAGGTCAAGTTGGTTTTTCAAACCTTCTTTGTTTCTGTTGAATTTTTTGTCTGATGTTTCTATCAATTGCTGAGAGAGGGTTTAAAATTCCCAAATGTGATTGGGGATTTTTTTCTTTTAATACTCTCGATTTTGTTTATGAATTCTGTAGGCTTCTTACTAAGCACATACATATGTATATGAGTATATATTTTGGGTGACTTTTCTTTATTGTGAAATGTCCTTCTCTATCTCACTTAGTACATCTGGGATTCAGGTCCCTATATTTGGGGGGAAAAAATTTCTCCCAGGTGACACTAATTATTAGATTTATTTACACTTCACTTCAACTAAAAGGACTACAAAGTCCTTCTTCCTCTGAAGTTCTGTGATTTTAATTATTTATGTTGTCTGTTTGGGGAACATTACACGAAGGAGTTGGAATTGATCTTTATGTTGAGACATAAACACTAAATTACTATGTTTAATATTGATTAGGAAACTCATATCGATGCTCCTCTTTTATTTGTGTGGATCAGAGATATAAGTAGAAGAACCTAAAAGAACTTTGAAAATAGTCAAAACCTATCATTCAAAGCAGAGTTTTCATATATGCAGATTTTTGTATTTGTTTTCTTTCATCTTTTTTGTTGTTGTTGTTTCAAGGCTGATCTTTCTTTTCCACTTTCTCCCCACAGCTAATACATACAAGTTCAAGAAGACAGTGTTTAGCTATAGGAGGAAAAATGATCACACACGTACAAAATATACCACACATATTTGATTCAGGGGAAACTTACTAGAATTTCCAAAAGTAAACTTAAGGGAGATTGAGCATTAATGATGTGAAAAATGCTCATTAGGGAAGCCCACCTGCAGCAACAGCAATCAAGACAGTATGGTATTAGCGAGAGAAAAGGCAAATAGATCAACGAAATAGAATAAAGAGCCCAGAAATAGACCCTCATAAATATAGTCAACTGGTATTTGACAAAGGAGCAAGACAATACAATAGAGCAAAGACAGTCTTTTCAACAAATGGTGCTGGAACAACTGGGAATCCACATGCACAAAAATGAATCTAGACATGAACCTTACACCTGTCACAAAAATTAACTCAATATAAATCGTAGACCTAAATGTAAAACACAAAGCTATAAAACTCATAGCAGATAACATAGGAAAAAAAAACCTAGATAAACTTGGATATAGTGAGGACTTTTTTTAAGGTACAGAAACAAAGATGCAATCTAGGAGAAAAATAATTAAAAACTTGACTTTATTGAAATTTTGTACTTTTTCTTTGAGAAAGGCAGTATCAGAAGAATAGGAAGAAAACCACAGACTTGGAGTAACATTTACAAAAAGGCACATCTCAAAAAAGACTGTTATCCAAAATATACTAAGAACTCTTCAAACTCAACAATAAGAACGAAGAACCCAATTAGAAAAATAGATCAAATGCCTTAACAGGTGCTTCACTCATGAAGATCATACAGATGGCAAATAAGCTTATGAGAAGATATTCCACATCATATGTCATCAGGGACGTGCAAACTAAAATAACAGTGAGATACCATGACACACCTACTAAAATGGCCAAAATCCAGAGCACTGATAACACCAGATGCTGGCGAGGATGTGGAGAAGCAGGAACTCCCATGCATTACTGGTGGGAATGCAAAACGGTACAGCCACTGTGGAAGACAGCTTGGTGGTTCCTTACACACATACTCTTCACAGAAGATCCAGCAGTTGTGATCCTGAGCATTTACTCAAAAAAGTTAAAAACGTATGTGCACATAAACCTGCACATAAATGGTTACAGCAGCTTTATTCATAATTGCCCCAACTTGGAAACAACCAAGATGCTCTCAGTAGATGAAGGAATGCATAAGCTGTGGTACATCAGGCAATGGGATAGTATCCAGCACTATAAAGACATGAGCTACCATGCCATGAAAAGATATGGGGGAACGTTAAATGCATATTGTTAAGTGAAAGAAGCCAATTTGAAAAGCTACATACTGCATGATTCCAACTGTACAGCTTTCTGGAAAAAGCAAAGCTGTGGAGACAGTAAAAACAAAAAAATCAATGGTTGTGAGGGTTTAGGGGGAGACAAATAGATCAAGGAGGAATTTTAGGGCAGTGAAAATACTCTGTATATTATAATGACAAATACATGTCCTTGTACTTTTGTCCAAACCCATAGAATGTGCAACTTCAAGAGTGAGCCATGAGAAACGACGGATTTTAGGTGACTATGATGTGTCAGTGTAGGTTCATCCCTGTAAAGATGTGCCACTCAGGTGAGTGATATTGATAATGGGGGAGCTTAGGCATATGTGGGGACAGAGGCATGTGGGAAATTTCTGTACCTCCCTCTCAATGTTGTTGTGAACCTATAGCTAGCCCCACTTGCCTATTTCTCAAAATGCTTCAAATGAACAGAGTTTGATTTCTTTGTTGCTCCCAAATTTTGTCTTACTAAGCATCTTTGAAAATATTTTAGGCAGCTTTCCTGTGGAATTATTCTTTTGGATTCACCTCCATAAATGCTAGGCAGAAGGAAACGAGAGAATAGCTGTTTGTCAGGAAATAGAGTAAAAATAGGGAACCAAACACCTGCACCATTTTGTGACAGCCCTTTCTATAAACAGTTTGACAAATGTGGGCATATGCACTTTGACTCAAGTATTTATTTTAAAAAAGAGCACTTTTTTATCTACTTCTCTCCCATATCATCAAATAGCCTCTTAGCCTAAAGAAATGCCTAAAATTGTTTATCAAAAGAAGTTGTCTTTCCCCTGGATTTTGCTGACCTAAGTGTCAGTCTCTGATTAAATTTCTTCCATGGAATTTTGCCTTTACTTTTTATTTGCCCTTTTCATAATGACTCTTGTGGACATGTAAAATTTATGATAAGTGAAATAGATATAGCTATAGCTGGTGATAGATATGAATTTAAATATGTTTAGTACTTTTCTGATTTTAGTAGAAAACCGCTGGCTATAAACTCCTAAAGCCTGAGTTGTAGCAATAAGAAAAACTGTTTCTTATGCAACTTAGAGGAATGACATGAGTTCCATATGGAATTTGGAGCAATGTTTTAAGACCCATATGGAACTCAGAGACTCACTCCCATACTCAGGCTTTCAGAAGCAGATAACAGGGGAGGAGCTTAAAGCCCCTTTTCTCTCAGAACATCTCAGCCAAGCATAGCTGGGGCTGACACTTCTATTTGATTATACAACACTCTCTCATGGAGAATTTAGGGGTGAATTATAGCCTTTGAAAACAGCAGAAGAGGGGTGGTTCTGTTTTCAACCTCATCTATGGGACCAGTTACAGATAAAGAGCCAAACGGTGTTTGAATCACATTTTTAACAAAATGGAATGATTAGTCATTTTTTCCAACATGTTTTCTCCAACCAGTGTTCTAACATGGCTTAAAATCATACTGACACACAAGAAACAATTGTAGCAGTTTTTAAATTGATGATACAATCCCATAGATAATTTCTTCTAAATAGCTCAGACATGTGGATGAATGAATCATACATCTTTGCAGAAAGTAATTTTCCTCAATGAGTTTTACCTGTTGGAATTTTAATATATCACAAATCAGGAAAAGGCTTTCAATTGCAATAAAAATCTGAAACTTTCTCCAGTGCAAAATCTAAACCCCGAGGGTGAGACAGCTTGGAATATATTTAGGACTTACCACTTTTTGAGAGGTTTTAGTTCCAACCATTTTTCTTACACACACAATTTATTTTGTAAAGGCATTCAATGACATAAGTGGCCTTTAACAATTTCTGAAAGTTCCATTTCCCCTTTTTATTAGTTTTCTAGAGCTGTCATAACAAAGTACCACAAACTTAATGGCCTAAACAGCAACAATAATAACAAAACGTATTATCTCATGGTTCTGGGGACTATAAACACCTAGAGTCCAGGGTTAAGGTGATGGTAGGTTTGGTCCTTTCTGAGGGCTGGAAGAAGAAACTGTTCCATGCATCACCTCTAGTTTTTGTGGATTGCTGGCAATCTTTGACATCCATTGGCTTGTAACAGCATGGCCTCTTCAACTTTACATAGCATTCTCACTGTGTTCATCTCTGACTAAATTTCCCCTTTACATAAGAACAGCAGTCATATTGGAGTAGGGACCCATCCTGCTCCAGTATGAACTCATGTTAACTAATGATACCTGCAAAAACCCTACTGAAAATAAAAGTTACATTCTGACGTACTGGGGGCTAGGACATCAACATAGGAGTTTTTGGGGGGACACACTTCCACTTATAACAGCTTTAATATAGGTTGGCTTTCTTTGATGGGGTGGCATCTTTCAAGTACCTTACAGATATTTTCTCAGAGGTTTATTTTTCCCTACTCTTCAATATTTCACAGATATATAGGTTCTCACTGGAAAACAAAGACATCTTAACAAACCAAACATCAAATCCTGGGATTTCTAACAGGAAGAAAACCATTCATCCTAGGTCCAAACGGTATTAGAGTTTTGCCATTGCTTTTGATGTAAAAAAAGAAAAACACAAAAAAACGTTTTGTTTTTGCTCCTAGCACTTTTACTCCGTTTTATAGATTTATTTTTATTATAGATTCACTCTATTCACTTTATTGTTTTTGTTTGTTCATTTTATGATAAAGCTCTTTTCCCCTAAGCTGGGACAAGATCAAAGCAGGAAAAGCCATTCAGCTATACTTACTTGTTACACTTTTAGGTCTAAGGAATGTACCAGAGCTTTCTGTGAGAAACTTGAAACTCAAGAAGGAAACATTAATTATGCAAAGTTGGGCATCTAGTCTGTGCAGAACCAGATATTAATGCAAGAGTCAGATTCTTCCAGTGCTCCCTCCTTTTCATATTGGTTACAAATTTATATCTGCCTTAGGTTGCTTCCATCGTCACTTTTATGAGTGTTGTGCTTGTCCCTCCCATGAAGTAAGAACGTGTTTGTAGATAGAGTGTCTTTACGGTGGCTCTGTGTCACCCCCTGACCCTAGTACTATGTTGAGTATGTTTGATACCCTGCAGAATGGCTTTATTCAAGACTGACTTAGGACAGTGAAAGCAGTCACAGATGATCTTACTATTGTTGATCAGTTGACTCACAAGTTTGGGGGGAGTGGGAATATAGAATAGACCCGGTTTGTAATAGCATAGGCTGGGTTTATGGTGAGGAATCAGACAGTCTGGGGATTGACACCTTTTCTGGTTAGATAACCTCATTAATCAAGTGGAAGTGATACTGAGAAGTTGTAAAGTTGTAAAGATGCCAAAGATGAGCACTGTCACCATGTTTAGTGTCACACATATGGCCAGTCACCAGACCCTAGAATAACTATGCTAGTTTCTACATGATATGAAAAAGAGGGGAAGACGGAGCAAATTGAAGTAGGTAAAAAGATTGGTGTGCATTGCCATGCATGCTTTTCTCTATGTTTGTAAGGATTATATATATATATATATATATATATGCTTTGAAAATGCCAACATCCTTCCACACACACTTTTGGCATCTAATATATGCAGAGCAATTAGTCACATTTTGGTACAAGCAATCCCAATACTACTCCTACTCCTACTAGTAATAGTAATAATCCTGAGAGGAAACAACCATTTCTTGAAAGCTTACTTTGTTACTAAGCACTACACCAAGAAAGGTATTGCATGTGTTATTTTCCGTAACCCTCATTGAGCTGAGATTGACTTCATTATGCTCATTTTGTAAATAATGAGCCTGAGCTCATAGGCGTTATGAAGCTATCCTAGGCTGCACAGCTAATGAGGGAAAGAACGAAGACCTAAGGTGTGGGTGGGACCTCGGGCTGGAGCCAGCCTCTTCTACACCCTGGCTGCCTTCCTGTTCTGGCGGCCTCGTACTCTATGGGATCAGGAGTCATCTCCACACTAAACTGTTTCCTTCTTTATAGCATGTGGCTCTGTGGGCACCAGTTCAGAGGCCCTGCCGGTGCTGCTGATGGTGTGTCCGACCAGGGCAGGGTTAGACTCTGCAGCTAGTTCTCTGGAAGTTGCATGGCTTGAGATGAGGCTAACACCTAGTGAATCTGTTATGTGTGTCCAGTTAGTCTTGAGTAACCACCCTTTTCCTTTTGTAATACACCTGTTATGCCCATGCAGCATAGGCAATGTTGAGCACCTACATCCTAGAGTGGTCATGAGAATCAAATTAGATAATAGTGTCAAGAACATAAAGAGCCGTGCACATGGTAAGTACCCCAAAACTGTAAGTAGTACAGATCCACGTGTTCATGTGCCAAGTTTTTACATTTGTAGACAGAAATATAAGAATGGAACTACTTCAGGAAAAGCCACCATGCCCTGTGTGCCAGAGCTGAATCCGCTGGGCGCTCTGTTCCACCATCCTGCCCTTCATAAAGTCTTAGTCACAGTGTAACAAGAAAATTCCAGTCGATAACTATGAGACTGAGGGGATTGCCGGGTTTTACCTCTGCAGTACCAGAGCTGAAAGTACGTTTGGCCCACACAGACCGTAGAGAGCCCACAATATCAGCCTGACACCTTCTGACACTGGCCTGAAGCCTCGGTCTGTGTTCCTGAAGTCTGAGTAAACTTGTCCTCTCTCGCTCATTTTAAAACTCTCAATTTAGTTTCTCTAGTAGGCTACCTCACTACTCATTTCCTTTCTCTGGGCAGAGAGAGAGAGAGAGAGAGAGAGAGAGAGAGAGAGAGAGAGAGAGAGGAACAAATGCTGCAGAGGCTGAGACTCCGGGCTCCAGGCATTCTGTGGGCCCTGTAGGTGTGTCTCCAGCAGAGGCTGCAGAACCAGGGCCTGTGCTAAGGGCATTCTATGCTTTATTGTAGCTGATCTTTGAATTACTCTGGGTGAGAGATGGGATTGTCTTTTGTTTAAATGTAAGGCACAAAACTTTGTAAAGTTAGGCAACTTGTCCCAGGATGAATAAATAGCTAGAAAAGTTTGGTTTGAAATGGTATCAATTGAGCTAAACCATTATACTCTGTAACTCACCCTATTTCCACTGTCATCAATCTGTATTGCAAATAAAGACACCTATCAATAATAATTAATAATAATAATAAAGACTATTTCAAATCGCAAAACTTCAGATTTACAGGAGACTGGTGAGAAACAGATACTTCAGAAGGTGTTGCCATGTGGCATCACAGATTTTCCCAGGGACTTAGTTGATACAGGTTAGCTAGCTGGAGAAGTGCTCCCATCACTCATTCCACAGAGCTGTTGTTTGGGACTTTGCCCCTTTCCTGTCAAGAGGTGTGATTCACCAGCAATTCAGCATTCACTTCTTGAGGCTGAGATGCCCCCAGAGAACCCTAGAATAACACTTTTAGGAGCATGCATTGCAATTGTTGGTGTTGAAAAGTTTGCTTTTTGTTTCAAGTGACGAGAGAGCTCCTGATATCATCCTGAGATAGGGATGCTTCCTGAACATCAACATGGCAGGTGCCGCCAATTATATTCACAGTGTTGGATGATCTGAAGGGTCTTGACCCTCCGGCCCAGCCAGTGGAGTTATGACCTTCAGCTTTTGATTGGGATTTTAAATGAAAGCCAAAGTTGCAGGCACAGGTCTTGTTTTTCAATCATGTAATTAATAATAAAGAAAAAGTGAATGTGCACTAACATGTTCTGGAAGCTCTAAGCATGAAGCCACATCATTTTTTTGTTTTCCTTCTCTATGATTCTCAGGTACAGTGAGCCCATACTATGCTTTCGTAGCTAAGGATCAAAATTATTTGACAAGAAGTAAGAAAATTCAGACACGGTTCAAGTAGATTTGGATCCTGAGAAATGATTCTACTTTACTCCTCTGTGGGGATGGAAAAATCAATACTGGCAGAGGTTCTATGACTATTTGGATCTGAGTTCCTAGACAGCCCACATATTGCTCATTGCAGGCATTCATTCTAACATTGATCTTGCTTACCTCAGGAGTTCATCAATTTTGCCATCTATTTATCAGAAGGTATCTTTGTGATTTCCACGGGCCAACCTGAAACTCAGGAATATGGGTTTGGCCAAAATTAAGCATACTCAGTGAAAACATCATCCCTGACATTTAGCTACCTACATTCTGTAATGATGGCCCAAATCAGCTATACCTACCCACAACTTTCAGATGGGTGTCTTCACCCCAAAATCCTGACAGTAATCGAACCTGGGATAGCCACTTGTGACATAACCTAGAATTAAGTGGCCTAGAGTTTTCCAGCAGATGCTATAAGTCTCCAAACAGTAGTCTATAATCCAGAGGATCCCAAGAAACCATAAACAACAGATCGGCAGGTAACTGAGAGCAGAGAAGGGAGACTAAGCTGAGGAAGAAGTCGCGGACACTTCTGGGTCTTCTAGGCAGATGATCCAAAGCCTGAGGGCCAGCATATCAGGGAAAGGAATATTGAGCAGTCAAAGGGGTGCTCAAGACAAACTCATGGTCACAGGACAGTGACCCAACCCTAAGGTTACTGCTTGACTTTAGCGTCACACAGGCCGTCAGGTAAACCCTATCCAACACTGGGGCAAGACAGAAATACTGAGCCCCAGGAAGAACCTCATACACAGAAGAACTTGGAATTATATACGTAGGTGTTGGGCATTTCTGTGACTTGGCTGGAGTTTCTTGGACTCCAGAGTTGGAAATGCAGAGGAATCAGACATCCAGTGCTCAAGCCTAAACAGAAACACTAAAATCCCTGCTTTTGATGTAAGTGAGCAGTTGTCAGAGCATTTGTAATGACACTGAGCCTACCTAGTGACAAACAACAAAAAAGAAAAACAAAACAAAAACAAAACAAACAAACCAAAGGAACAAAAAACGGTGCCTTCTTCTTTATATTTTGTATTTCAAGGGGAGTTAAAGCTTTTTTTTTTTTGTCTGAAAGATGATCTTATTTCTTGCACCCACTTCTCTTATTTATGCTTTGCAGCACAGATGACATTTATAGACAAGAAGAAAGGCTATTTTTCTTCTTGAAAAGGGTGCATATCTTTATATAAAGCAACTGTTTCTGAACAATGGAATGCATGACTAACGACCCTTGCATGTGCCAAGCAGCTGTTCCCCACCACACACCCTTCTCAGAGGGGAAAAAACATATCTTTGTTTTACCTGAACAGAATTGCTCACCCAGGGATGACAAGTCATTTGATTTCATAATTGGCCTCTATCCTATAAACCCAAATGGAAGTTTAAAAGAGAGTAGAACGGGGTTCTCAGGAGCCATCTTGAGAAAGTTGGCATAGTGATATATGCTTCCATAAGGCTGAGAACATTGTGTTGTGGACATACAGGCTCCTGGGCCATAGCTGCCCAAAGCCAGGTGTTTGACTTTGCTATTTGATCCACCTGGGCTGCAGTTCATTCAAAATGAGAGAATTAGTTTAAATGATGTAAAAAATCTTTTCCTCCTTAATTACATAGGCCCATCTCTGGGCCCATGAAGCATATATGAGCACATCCCAGCATATTATTATCAGAGCATCTCCACAGGTAGGGTAATGGTCGCTCTTGTTGGCATTCCAGATGTCTAATAGGCATTTAATGCATGAGTAGTAATATTGCTGCCAAAATAAAATTGTATGCCTTCTGTATACTGTTTAATGATGATGGATGTTGTATGTTTTTAAGAGGTGTGAAATATACATATATTATATAATTCCCTATTTAGTTTTCTGGAGAATACATTTGTTTTTATTAGCATTATATGGGCTATAAATATCATCTAATTGTATTCACCCTTTTTTGGAGCAAAATGATATTCGATGATATCTCCCCGTCTCCCTGTAGCTTAATTTCCCTTTTCAAGCTGTCTATTCTTGGATAATCATCTCACCTCTCTAAATCTTAATTTCCTCTTTAGGTAAATTAATAGGGTTGGATTAGAGCAATGTTTTCCAAAATGAGTTTTGTAAAATGTACTGTAAAGAGCAGAGTTCTGTAGTCAAATGTTTAGAATATGTTGCAATCTGTGTTCCTTCTTAGAAACCTGGCTTTCACATCAACATATTAGAGGCTCTAAGAAGTGGACAAGAAAGAAACCTGTTTCATTCTCCCATTTTATTGTAGACGTATTTAACTATGGAATTCTTTATTTCTGAGTCATGGCAATTAATTAAGGGGCATCAGAGGCATCGTCCCTGGACTCACATTGAGGAAACTTGAACGTATATAATTTCTCAGGTTTCTGGGATTGTTTATGTGGATTAAAACTATAATGTTGTCAGAGGATCTTTAGGGCAATGGAAATACCCTGTGTAATACTATAATGATGGATATATGTCATTATATTTTTGAACAAACCCAAAGAATGTACAACACCGAGAGTGAACCCTAATGTAAACTACAGACTTTGGGTGGTAAGCTGTATCAATTCAGGTTCATGAATTATAACAAATGTCCCACTCTGGTGGAGGATATTGATAATGGGGGAGGCTAGGCATGTGTAGGGACAGGAGGTATATGGAAAATCTGTATACCTTCCTCTCAATTTTGTTGTGAACCTAAAACTGCTCTAAGAAAATGAAGCCATAGTGTTGTGTTGTTGCAATATGAGACTGCCCAATTATGGAACAGGATTTATAAAGCTTTATTATTAGCCTTCTCTACCTACTTTTTCTCTATTTTAGGGGGAAAAGCAGGTTTAACAATGTGTATATAACCTCTTTCCTTCTACCCACTCTAGTATGTGTGTGTGTGTGTGTGTGTGTGTGTGTGTGTGTGCGCGCGCGCGCGCGCACGCGCGTGTGTGTGAAACTTTCCTACATTTTAAGGTCGGGTAGCAGAAAAAAACATAAGGTTGGAAAACAGTTTCCTCAGATTGTGTCTTTAGGCCAATATTAACCTCTCTGTGTGTTGGTGTTCTTACTTGGAAAATTGATTCAATGGTAGCTGACCTGTCTTACACATAAGATCATTAAAAAGAAAATCTGTAAAATTAGCCTTAAACATTAAATAGCTTCTCATTTTAGATAAATGAAGGCAGAATGAGGAGCTGAGTTTAATGCTGTGTAAATTATAGAAAATTTAGAAAACAAGAACTCATATTAAAAACAATAATTCTTCAATACAAGACATATTGAGTACCCTTTGCATTGCAGAGTTGGCTTTGCCCCACCCACCATTCCCCTCCTCCTTGGCCATGCTCTGGGAGTCAGGCTTTGTGTCTGCTTTTACTTTAAGCTGTGTCTTCATTTTAGACAGTTTTCTCCACTGTGAAATGCTGACACTGTGGTTCCCCTGTGTACCTTCTGATTAGACTCGATGTCTTGTGAGGACAAGGATAATAACATATTCTTATTTTGCTGGTCTCTTAGCCCTTAGAAGACGGAGCAGGACAAGAGAGAAGCTGTGTAAATAGTCATTGCATGCATGAAGAAAGGGATACATGGGTAAGTAGATGGATTATGATTTTATTTTTTAAATCATTTACAAACTTTTTCAGAAGTAACCACGTACCGAACTTCACATTGTTGTCCATGTGCACCCGTATGAACTACTTATAAATCAATCCCTAAACCATGTTGTGTTGTTTCTATGTTTTCAAAATTATCATAAGTTTTTTTTTCCTTCTGCAGCTTACTTTTACTCACTTGAGAGATTTTAACACATCTCTTTTAACTGCTCAGTAGTATTTTATTATATAAATATAACATATTTCATTTATACATTTTATATTGATAGAAATTTGGGGTTTGCCCCCACATTTTCTTTTTACTTTAAAAAGAATGCAGATGTATACATTCTTATACCTGTTTTCAATTGCACTAGTAAGCAGGTTTCTCTAGGGACTAGCCCTAGGAGTGAAATTTTGAACCATCGGATGTCCATATAATCAGCTTTACTGCGAATTACCAGACACCTCTTCAAAATGATTATTCGATTTACATTTCTATGAATCCTCATTTTACAAAACTTTAATTTTCCAGTACTAACTCTTAGCCTTTTGGGCACTGACTTCTACAAAAAGATAGTCTTTGCTCTCAGGCTTGCTTAAGGAGCTGTGTCTCAAAACACCTAAGAAACTTCCTGTGTGTTTAATAGCAAAGAATTGGACCCGCCATCATCTGAGTTCCAATTTCAGTTTATGACTTAAAGTCACGGTGGCCCTCGGTGTCCAGAGTCAAAGATTCCTTTCCTCCTCAGCCTCAGCTGTTGGCAGCCGTTTATCGTAAACACAGGTTCCAACATAATTGAAGGTTACCACTAATGGCAAAGAAAAGCTTGCATTTATCTAAGATGATCTGTGTTAAGAGAGCTGATTGTGTTTCTGTTCATCTGCTTCTGGTCTTCCTGTGTTCTAAGAGCTTTAATATCCTGTTACACGGCGCTGTGGGTTCATAGCAATGCAGGACAATGGCATGGCTGCTGAGGTTCTGAGGTTTTGTAACTGCAGGTCTCAGTTTACTATGTCTATATTCAATTTATTAAAAATACCATAATGCCTCAGAATGAACTTTAATTAAAAAAAAATCAGACTGTAGTATTCATGCCATATTTCAAAGGGACGCTTACCTTAGGTGATCTTTTAATTAAGCATTTGCCACCCAGAGTAACGCATCCCATGCAGAACTGTGGCCACTACTGGTATATTTTTCTCTTCTAACAGTTACTTTTCACCTCAGAGTCCTCTGAAAGGAGTACTTTCTGAAAATAGATGAGGATTTATATGAGGTTTTATATTTTTTGGTTGTTTTCTATGCATGTATACCTGCTTTTTGTAGCCAGTGAGGATTTTAGATGTATGTTTTTGTTCTTTATTTGCCTTTAAGGCAAATGTTTTTACTGAACAAAACATAGAGAAGTGAACAAATCATAAGTGCACAGCTCAATGAATTTTCACCAAGAGAATTGAACTTTGACCAAAGCGTAGATTGATACACAGAACACTACCCACGCCTTCAGAGTAGCCCTGAAGTAGCCCCCTCCAACCTCCAAACTGTTTATCTGGGTTTTAAACACATACAATACATCAAAGCAACCTTTATATACAATATCAGAAAATCTCAGAAAGAAGAAATAACTCATTCAAGGTCATACAAAGGGTACACGAGTTAGCCTCAGAACTGCATTGCAACATCCACTTCCCTTTACTCATGTAACCTATAATCTAATGAGGGAAACAAGAAAAGTGTAATGAGCTGGAGAAAATTGTATTATTTTAGCAGCAACTCCAGGATTTCTCTTGGGGAGAGAAATTTGTTGGATAAAGTTGGATGAGGACTTGGGGTAAAGGCTGAACCTCCCTCACCTCATCCCAATTGCTCACGTGCTAACTGATGTCCGGGTTTCACAGGGAGGAAGGTGCTCTGAGTAATAAAGGAGATGAATCTGGGTTCCCGAGAGTAGCTCCAGAGGCAGAAGATGAGGAGTAGAAATAAGTGTGGGAGGGGCACCTATATGCTTTGCTTAGGAGCCCTTCCCAGAGATTTTCTCTCAAAAACTCTTCAATAAGGTACAAACTACTCATAAATGTTTTTCATTATTGTCGTTTGCTGTTGTTAAAACTAAGCATGAGTTTTCATTTAGAACCCAGGTAGCGCAGGAGAGTTATGTCTCAACTTTCTCACCAACTCTAGGCCAGGGGTGTCCAGGAGAGCAATGCGGACTCATGACCCTCTCACCTTACCTTTAATAAGCAGCCAACCTGTGGAGGGATGGACTTCCTTAGGCCATGGCATTGAGGATTTCAATCCAATTTCATCTGGATTTGAAAAGGCAAGATGGCCCCCTGCTGACATTAATGTTATACAAGAAAATCAGCAATTAAGTGCAGAATAAATACCAGCATTAAATGTGATGACATAAAAAGCAGGGCAGAATGTAATCTGAGGAATGGGAGGCTTGTGAGGTGGGTTGCTGAGGGGAGGTGAACTTTCCAGAGGAAATGATTTTTATGCAGAGGTCTGAAGGGCGAGTGGAAGTAAGTAGAGTGCAAATGGATTGAGATTCTGACATGTTTACATTCTCATGAATGGGAGTCAAGAGAGGAATTGAGAGAAAGGGGAGACAAAGGGAAGAATTGAAAGAATAAGGTCTACACCCCACACCCCCCAATGTAGCCTAACTCATCTGAGAGTTTATTTCCCTAGAAAGTCCAGTAAACCTAAAATGAGAATTGAAAAACATATCTACTCTGTTGTGTGTTTCAAATGAAAAAAAAAAATGCTTACCATGTGCTTAAGAGCAAATACTCAATAATCAACAACTGTTACAGGAAAGCAGTAAAGTGTGGGGATTATCATGATTGGTGCTGACTCAGATTGTCCAGTAGACAATCTAGAACACCAGGACACTTATTAGTTGTGTGAAAGGCTATCTAATACTGCTGAACTTCTATTTCCATTGCTGATAAATGGGGTGATGACATAACCTAATTCACACTGTTAAGGAAGCTAAGCAAGACTGGATGTGTAAAGAACCTAGAAGAGTGCCAGGCATATATTAGTCACTTAATAAAAGTCAGGTAAAATTATCATTAGTGCTATAATTGCTGTCATACGTACAAAAATACATTTTACTTACCAGCAAACATCAGCTCAGAAACTATAGATTTTGCAAAGATGATACCTGTGCTTTAAAGTTAAAGTGTCACAAAATAAAAGAGGCTATTGCTGGAGAGGAAATATCTGTCCTCTAAATAAAAGTCACACCACCCTTTTAAACTATTTCTCATACTTTTGTTGACACCGGGACTTCCATCTCTCCTAAACAGAGTCTCCTTAGGTGCAGCATCCCCTGTTCTCTCTAGAGCCCTTCTTTGGGGCTGAAGAAATCATACAAAACTTTCAGGGTGGGGAGGCTATCTGGTTAAGGCACTCATTTATCCATTGGATTTGCCATTTTTAAATATAAAAGTTCCTAAATTATTAACTTTCCCCAAAGTGATATTTGATGGCAAAAGTAATAGCTGCATAAAGTATTAAGTGATTTTTATGAAAGAAAGCCAAGTAATTTGACAGAGCGTAATAATTACACTGTCAAAGAACACAAGTTTCCATTTTCTCGGAGAAATCCATATTGCATCGTTTCAGTTGCACAGGCTGTCATTAAGATGGTAAGATTTATTTTTCCTTTAGTTGCACCATGGCAGTCGATTTGTGGAAAATGTATATGCAGAGCCTCCTTTCCAGAAGTGTTCCAAACCCATGGCATTGCCTGTATATTCACTCATGGGAATAAAGCAAGAGGCCTGTTTGCATCCCAATAGAACAGGCGTTAAAGACCTCTGGTGCTGGTCAGATATGGTAACATATAAAACGACGGTGGTCTGTTAATTGCGGGAAGACCAAAATATACCTTCCCCAGGGAACTTTCCCCTGAATTGAAGCTCAAAGCAACTGACCAAAGACTGTTAGCTTTATGGCTAGTGCAAGGTTTGTCAACAGTCTATCCCTTTTAACCACAGAAATCTTACACATAAACCATAAAGAGGCAGACAACAATCTAGAACCGAGTCTCGGGGTGAAGTTAATAGTGGCATACCTCCTTGGATCAGCAATTTGTGTTGCTATATGTAAATCTATCTAGTTTGTCAGCATTTACTCCAACTCCTCAAAGCCCACATCCGTTCAACATCATTCATTGACAGGGATGCAGAAAGTGTGACGTTGATGTCTCATTTCATGCTGGATCCTGGCAGCAGGAAGCAGTCAACATACGCTAGGTCTTATTCCTTAGAATCCTTATAACCACATCAGAGAATGAGAACTTGTGTTTGTGGAAAACATTTTATTATTTTTTAATTAAAAAAATGAAACTTGGGTGTATGTACCAGAAATTAGAGCACCATGTATGTATGCATGAGTTTCCCAGGGAAGCAAGGAACTTGCCCCCCCACACGCACACCCACAAAAGTGCTGCAGAGAAATTCCACCTCAGCTGGGAGACAGGTAGGAGATTTTTGATATTCTTCCTCACAATAGTCCATGACTCCATTATGCTTGCAGTGGGGGCCTGTGGAATGGAAATGATGGAATGAACGAGGTGATTTCTGTCTCTTGCCCTATTTCTGGCTCCCTCACCTACAGCGACAGGTAGGGCCTTCCCTTTATCTGTGATCCTGATCCCCACCTTGGCATCTTTATGTGAGGATGCAATGAGCTTATTCCAGTGAAAGTGCCTTGTACATTGTCTTGAACTGTATCGATGTAAGATTTTTTTTAAAAACAGGATGCATTTGATATCCACAGCACAGAATCTGTCCTGAATACAAAGCGGGGAAAAGAGCCAAATTTCAACCTTCCTTGTCCATCCTTCCCATAATCACTTTCACTGACATATATGACTTCACCCATTCTCCTTCCCTCCATCTTATTTCTTGGTCTTTCAAGATCTGAACCCAACTTAGTCCTTTTCTTTAAATACTCCTCAATTTTACCCAACATTTAAAGCAAAATAAATATTCCTCACTTCTCCATATATGTCATAGCTTTTTCTGATCCTTTCAGTGAATTCCTCTGTACATTGTGTGTCCTTTCTCTGCCTCTTGAGCACCATATCTATCATCTATCTATCTATCTACCTATCATCTATCTATCTATCAATCTATCTATTTCTACAGAAGGTGACAAAAAATGTATACACATTTTAAGAAAGGAAAAAACTATTAAAATTGTAATAATATATACTGATAACAAAAGACGAATACAAGTCATGCTTGATTTCTGCAATTATAAGAGGTGCTCAGAGTGGTTACCATCAGTGTCCAGACACTTCTGAATATGGCAAACTACTTTGAGCAACGTTGACCAATGTGTCCACTTGTATATATTTTTTGGTGCCCCCAAGATTGTATATATACATACATATATATAGATACACACACACACACACACACACATATATATATATATATATATATATATATACACACACACACACATATATATATAAT
This sequence comes from Hipposideros armiger, assembly GCF_001890085.2. Classification (NCBI taxonomy): domain Eukaryota; kingdom Metazoa; phylum Chordata; class Mammalia; order Chiroptera; family Hipposideridae; genus Hipposideros; species Hipposideros armiger. The sequence continues at coordinate 1,205,187 of NW_017731689.1, forward strand.
TAGAGCAATGGTGAATATATATATTATATATATTATATATATATAATGTATATATTTGTGAATCATAAGCATATTTTTTAGCTTTTTCCAGGTTACAATAATATTTATGTCTAAATCTCATTCTAGCATAGCAGTTGGCACATAGTAGATGCTAAATAAATGATAAATGAGTGAATGACTGAATGAATGACTCAAAGTTGTCAATTTTAATGATTTACAAAGTAAACAACAATTATTTCCTAGAAAGGACTCAGAATCAAAAACTGTTTTTTTCCCAAAGTCATGGTTTTTTAAGAAAGGCTAATATCTTTCAGAAACTCTGAATTCTTTTTCCCTCAGGGAGAAAACACACTGGACACTAATTTGGGGTTGTTTTTACTGACTCACATGTCCTAGCTTTTGTTTGTTCATGGTGTTTTTGTTGTTGTCACTATTTACTTTTTTTGATGAAGCAGACTTCGGAGTAAGAGCAGCCCTTCTGTGGTACACAGGGTTATAAAATGGCCCTTGAGATTCCTGGCTCCTTGTGTACATTTCTTGTATAATCCCTTCCCCTTGAGTTTAGACAGAGCCTGTGAATACAATGGGATAGTCATTCCTTTGATTTGGGTACATATGTGACAAAGATGCCAAGATACCCACTTCCATGTTATGTCACATGATAGAAGAGTCCATTGAAGTGGACTGTGGAGATAATCTCCTGTTGGCTTTGAAGAAGTAATCTTCTGCTGTGAGAGAGTCATTTGGCTAGGGACTGAGAGTGACCCCCGGGAGTTGAGAGCAGCCTCCAGGCAGCGACCAGCAAGAAAGCAGGGTTTTCAGTACTGATACCACAAGGAACTAAATTCTGCCAATAACCAGTGAGCCTGAGCCTCAGATGAACTCAGAGCCCCAGCCACTACTTTGATTTCAGCATGGAGAAAACCTGAGCACGGTATCGAGACGCTACCCCATGGAAACTGTGAGACAAGAAATGGGTATGGTTTTAAGCTGCTAAGTTTGTGGTGATTTGCTATGCAGCAACAGAAAACTAACAGTTTTCAAGGAAGTTGGTTTAGATACTAGGTTATATAAAGTGACTTGTTGTAAATAGAATGATTGGATAGTTTTTCTGGATAGCTCTCCTCTAGGAAGGGAGTAAGGGACTGATGCCCCTTCCATTTGTGGCTCTAACATTTTTTTTTTTTATTCTTAAAAAGAACTTGCCAGTATTCCATCAGAGAGGGAAAAGGAGTGGGGGATCATGTATGGGATGGCTTTACGGGCAGGCCTGGCAGTGGCAAATACGATTTCCCTCCATAATATGAGGAAGTGTAGAGAGGTAAGTGTAAGTAACTTATCTTTGTGTCCAGCAGAAAAATAGTTTGGTGAACAATCTCTATGACTGAACCTTGTCTCAAACTAGTAACTGGTGGTTCCTTGGTTTCTTTAGGGAAATGTTATGCTCTAATCCTAGTAACCAGCTATTTGCCTTATTTCCTATTCCTGAGTAGCTGCCTTTGAAGTGCTCCTAGTACCTCAAGACAGAAAACTGACAGCTAAGAAAGAAGAAGGAATCAAGGTTTCCTTACCCTCTAATAAGTCCTACACCAGGAACCAGGTATCAGACCCCACTATTGCTAACTGTCTGCTTGGACCCCTGGTGACTGCCCCACGCTCGTGGTCCTATCTCCAGATCACGTTGGAGGAGTCTATCCTCACCTGACAGACTTTATCCCAATTTCACCTCTTAACTGACCACTATAGCTTTTACACATAGCTGCTGTTTGTTGACAGATTTTTTACTGCGTAGTCCATTAAGCATGTACTCTCCTCTTCAGCAATTCTTGTGAAAACATCCACAGGGATGAAGGAGTTAACAGTTTGTCAACTGCTCCATAATATTCCAGTTTATCAGCTTTTTAAATTTCTTTCTTTCCTTTTTTTTTTTTCCTTTAGACAAAGCTTGCCTACTTTGTCTGAGCAATTGTATTTGTATTCACTTTCTAATAAGACTTGAACTCAGGGGGCAGGTGAGTAAAAAGAAAACTTGAGATAAAATGTGTGAGAGATAAATATATATATATATATA
>NW_017731689.1:1209432-1215218 GCF_001890085.2 Hipposideros armiger
TATTTGAAGAAAGAGGACTTCGATTTTATTGGTAATTATTTAACATACATTAAAACCCTAGAGGAAAACATACGTGACGTTTGGGCTGCAAAGTAGAGCTTAGTAGCCTGTGTCCCTAAGTCCTTTCTTTGATTTCACCCGCAATAACCATACTGCCTGTCTAAGCATTCTTTCACTGGGAGTGAAATAAAATTCAAAGTTTGTCCAAGTAAATTTTTGAATTAGCAAACTTTATAAATAGAAAAGAGGCTAGGAAAAATGGGAAACGGTCAGCAAATAAAAATGAAAGAAAAAGAGAAAGGAAACAAAACCAGAAGTGCAAAGATAGTGAGGAAAGTGTGGATTTAATAGCAGGTAGTGACTTAACACATCATGAAAAGTAAATGTGTTCATTAGTACCTCAAAAGTAAATTTGATTTGCACACATTTAAAAGGAAACCAAACAGCATTAGGGTTACAGTCAGAATGATAGGGATCACCCAAGACCCCCAAGCCATGCTCATATTTTAATATCTTAGTAATATAAGGAGTTGGATGGATAGGCCTGATTTATTGAAGAGAGGTCCACCCAGGTGGTGGTACAGATCCACTTCAGTTAGGAGCTGGGTAGACAATGCAAAGGAATGTAAGGTTTTCTATAAATATGTAACGCGGAGTATGTCTGTTTGAGAATGTCTTGGGTTATTTCGTCCCAATCCTGGCTGCAGGCTACTTTAAATAAATCAGCACGGGTAGGTGCCCATTGTTCCTCCTACTCTGCTGTTCAGGATTCCTGCAGTAACTGTGCCTGGGAAATAATCGAGTTCACATGTTGGCAGGTGTTGTGAGTTGAAAAGGGATTATAAACACCATCAGCGGCTGCTGCTGTAAGCAGCTCACCTACCTCGCTGAGTGGCCAATAGCACAGAAAGGCAGGTGGAGAGAGCCTGCTAATAGCCTCCTTTTCCACTTCAGTTGGTTGGTTTTCCCTGAGCACAGGTTAGTGAGTTTTCTGGACTCCAGAATCATTAGATGTTGGAAAATCAAGATGAAAGAAAAAAAAGTAAAATCAAAAGGTTGTTGCAGAAAGAGCATTTGGAGACTGGTTCTCTCTGATATCTGCAGATTCCTCCCAGCCTAAGCGCCCTCTGGTTGGACTGACACCCCAGAGTCCAGCGACATCAGAGAAAGGTTGGTTCTCATTCTGTACCTCATATATCCCTCTAGTCCTGTTGCATCTGAAACAGTGCCGTGAGCAATGACCCTGAGTCGTTCTTTGTCTCATGTATTCATTCTACTCTACAACTGAGGACTGTGTAGGGTTTACTGTCCCTGGTGTCAGCAGAAGGAAATCAAGAAGCCTGACTACAAAAGTTGACAGGAAGGACAATGGTAAAATATTAACTCTAGGGAGGACCAGAGAAACCACCTCGTCCAACCACTTTATTTTATGAAGAGGGAAACTTGCAGAAAGCTGTGTGGAAGATAAAGTTGCTTTACCTTTCTGATTGGAGTCACAGTTTATTCATGGCCATAGAATTTGCAGACACCCTTATCAGTCCAAATCCTTCAAGATGACAAAAAATTTTACTCTCAAAAGCCTGCTGGACTTAAGTTTAAAATCTATGTCCACCAATTTAAAACAGCTTTGTGACTTTAGCCACAGTTTGCAGATTTATATACTGATGTTCAGGGAAGTTAAATAATCAGCCCAGTACATAGAGTGTGCCTATCTACTGAATGTGAACTCTGTGTTCTCAAATAAGACCGTCACGCAAAGCCCTTGGCAAAGTGTCTGACATCACAGTGCATGGCACTTAATAAAAGAGGGATAAAATCAACCCATTATGATTATGATTTTTATTACTCCTGGTAGTCCTGTCTCATAGCATTAGCTGACTCTTTAGTGTAATCAGCCTCCGTCAGTAATCTGCCTTGAAAGTTTCTTCCTTGTATTTCCTTCCCATGCACACTTGGGGCAGGTTTCTTCAGCATGAGTCCCATTTCTGAGCCACAGTTTACTCCCTTTTTAAAGTCACTCCCATTTATACCCATCGTCAGCTGCCAAGCTTCGGCATTTCCCTGTGCTTGAGATTTGGGTCGTTAGATGTGAAATTACTGCCATGAGAAAGTGGCAAGTGACAGTTTGCAACCTTTTACTGTCGTAAAACACACTCTATAAAAACAGAGAAGCAAAGGAAAGCAGGGGTTGGAGATCGCAAGGAATATATATGTAGATAGACGGTGTCAAATGGCTGTGTTTAATTAAGTCAGAAGATCAAGTGAATTGATGCTAAGGAGACAGCTTCAGTTAATGAGACTGATTATCTAGGGGAAAACAGAACTGTCACTGCTGCTTGGCACATAAAACAGTGGATTTGTTATTGTTGAATGCTACTAGCTGTATGAACAGAAGTATTGTTTGTTCCTGTTGAGATATTTCCCAGAGCTACACTTCTGTTAAAGCTAAAACCCTTGTGTGACTGTCAAATGTTATCTTCCTATCCTTGGAACTGTTCCAAGTTTCATGACTTCCAAAGTCAGGGAAGAGGAAGGCTGGGCCTTCATGTCCTGTGATGATTTGTCTCCTGCAGTCGCTTCACTTGCACCTCAGAAACAGTGAACACCCTAAGGTGTGGCCCAGGGCTGCCGCAGTGACATCTGGAGATGTGCCCTTGGGAGGGTCTACAGAATTGGGAACCTAGAGGTAGAAGACCTAGAACTGCAGAGCTGAAAAAGTCATGCTGGGTGATGTGGTGGGACAAGCATTTAGCTCTTTGACAAACTGATTTTCAGAATTGTCTTGACTTTTCCCCATCTCTCCCTCCTCAGTCTGTTCCTGCCAATTTCTCTACCCAGAGTGCTCTCCTTAAGATCATCGCACTCTCCCTAGGACCAAATAAAACAAAAATCTTTAGCCCTTACTTGGCCTATCAGCATTACTTTAGCCCCAAGGCTAAGATCAGACCTGGTTGGGGGAGGCACAGCTGTGGCTTCCTTGCAGCAGGGCAGTTTCTGCATCCCAGAAACGTGTTAGGAATCTGTCCTCTGGGGCACTGGTGGAACAGTTCTAGGGATGTGCTCTCATCAGAACTCATTGAAAAACAGCTTGAAAGGCTGCCGGGAGAAGTTACTGGGGACATGCTTGGACCCTTTGTGCTACAGGGGTTGTATACTGTAGGGACCTGTAGAGAGTGAATGCCAGGGCTAGAATGAGAAACCCCTTCCTTCTCCATTGTCCTTCCAGCACCCTCTACTGATAAACTTGACATTGATCCAGCTGACAAAAGAGAAATAGGACAGGGTCTATCTCAGTTATTACAGAGCAGACAATAAAGGGTAGATTTGGATGGAAAAGCAATACATTGTTACGTAGTACATTGACCTAAATAAATCTGGGTTTGGGGTTCTCTTGAGCACTGTCACATGGAAATCAGTATTTATTAATAGATATCTCAAAATACTGCAAACTTAACATGTCTAGGACCAATTGCATAGTCTTTGTCCCCAAACCTGGGTTCCCTTCAGCTCCACTACCCTACCTATTAATAGGAATTTTTCTGCTCCATTATCAGTTTATNAGAGAGAGAGAGAGAGAGAGAGAGAGAGAGAGAGAGAGAGAGAGATGGGAGCTTCCAGAAAGCCACAGAGATGGAGTAGAACAGGATGAGGAAGAGGAGAGAGAGCACATGGGAGAGACTGACTTGAGAAAAAGACCAAATGAAGGGCCAAAAAAATAATAAAAAACAAGGAGAAAAAAATATTAAAAAGACAAAAAAAAAAGCTGGAAGGAATATAGGAGAGCTTTCATAAAGGGGGCCTTTGTCAGTGTGCATCTGTTCTGTCATTTTCTTTCTCTTCATTGAATTATTCAATGAACATTTATTGAGCACTTACTATTCCTTAGAGTGGCAGTGCTAAGTGCTGTGAAGATGAATAAAGGGAAACCTCATTTAAATTGGAGTTGAGGTCTGTAGGGGTCATTGTCACACCCTGCCACTTATCTTCAATTACCAAACAGGAAGAGATACACTTGCCATCTCTCTGACAGGGAGGTGTCCTACTCTACTACTGCAGCACGAAGAAGGAGGATCTTCTCCACTGCCTGGCAACCACTCTGCCAATGAAAGACAGTTACAAGGCAGCCAATGACAAGCCATTATATTTCGAACTCCCAGTTTCCTCCAATGGATTGTTTGTTTGTTTATTTGACCTTCTGAGCGCCCATTTCTTCTATGAGGACGTTTCTCATTGTTCCTGAGCAAACCCATTTTTTTGGTGGAGAAATATCAGGCTGTCTATTTAAGGTCAACAGCTCAGAGGAAGTTTCACAGAAGACCACTGAAACTTGCTAAATCTTTATGTGTTGGTATTTGCTGTGCAAGCACCATAGAGCAGGTAAGATGGATCACTCCTTAAGGTCACAGGTGTGGGCTTTAGAAATACTCCCTGAGAGCTGGTTGGAGCACACACTCACACAAACGTTCACACACATATATGCATGCATTCCTACACTTTAAATTTCTTTTTCAACTGGTCTCCTGGAGAAGATAAGTAAAGCATAGGAAAATAATGGGGTAGAATGATTAGGTTTCCCGCTTCCAGAGCCAACGTGCCTGGTTTAAATCTTGGGCTCATCACTTATCAACAGGTGATCTTGGGTGGTTGATTATTTTAACTTCTCAAAGCCTCAACTCTCAGGTGATTTAAACTCTTTAATAAGCCTCAGCTTCTTGTGTAGATCACTATAAAGACCTATGGCAGAGGTTAAAGAGCTTTAAACATCCCTTCAGAGTCAGTTAATCTCTGAAAAGGAATCGGTGGGGAATTATTCGGTTGACTTTTCAGGAATTCCCAAGATTTCAGACTGTAAGTAAGGACCATGCTTATGAAATCACCACTTCTTTATTGGAGGAAACTAAAGAAAACACAGTTTCACCCATTCAAAGCCTAAATACAAACTCATCTTGCACACATTTTCAGCTCTCGGACAGGGAAATGTGTCCTTCTGTTAATGGTTTAAAAGGTGCATGTAACTGCAAAGGGACTGTATAGGTGGGTGGGCGCTGCAGTGGGGGTGTTGTGGGGGCAGAAGGGCAGGGCTAAATAGGTTCTGTGAGAATGAGCAAGTTTAAGCTGCTGTGCTAAGTATGTCACACACATACTAAGTAAGCAAACACCCACAACACATATTTTAATTTTACAAATTAATTAATATATTTAAATAGAAGGAAAACGCAGGGAGAAGGGGGAAATAAAAGAACCTGCAGCTGTGAGAGTTGTCCTGCTCCAGTTCTGCCCAGGACAGCTGCCCAGCAGCCTCTCCCAGTGAGAGCAATTACCAGGCAGTCTAGAGGAAGGCAGTGACTGAAAAGGGCCATACAGAGCTGTGGACGTCTCTGTTCACATCGCCCACCTTGGCTGAGCCTTGAAGCAATTATATTTGCATTGAGGTCCACTGCTCTAAGGAAAGAAGATGACATAGTTTTATAATTTTACAAAATCAATGAATTAAATCAAAATGGGTAACTAGGAACTTTACTCACTACTTGCCAAATCCCAGAATCTCTAGAAGTGATCAGGCCACACTCAGCATTTTTTTAGAAGTGAAAAACAAAAACCACATCTGGATATTTGTGCATCATCTCTAACAATGGATTGAATAGAATGGAAAAGAGCACGTGCATAGGCTTAGCTTAATTACATGGGAACTATTTGAAGAAAGAGGACTTCGATTTTATTGGTAATTATTTAACATACATTAAAACCCTAGAGGAAAACATACGTGACGTTTGGGCTGCAAAGTA
>NW_017731689.1:1218523-1248694 GCF_001890085.2 Hipposideros armiger
ACCAATTGCATAGTCTTTGTCCCCAAACCTGGGTTCCCTTCAGCTCCACTACCCTACCTATTAATAGGAATTTTTCTGCTCCATTATCAGTTTATGGGACCATCATCATGTATGCGGTCTGCATTGACCAAAACACCATTATGCAGTGCGTGGCTGTGTGAGCCTGCATGGGCTAGCCACTGCCTACGTCTCCAGCCTCGTCTCATGCTGCATACTCCCCTTTCTGTTGAACTCAACCACACCAACTATATCCGTCTGCTTTAGGCCCCTTAGACTTGCCACACTTCCTGCTTGATTCTCTTAACTCCCTCTAGTCCAACCATACCTAGAAACTCCAACACGTCCTTGATGTCCCAGCTCACTTTTCATGTCCTCAGGTATACTCACACCTCCCAAAGTCAACCTGTTTTATTTTATGGTCTCCCAACACAGTATACCTTTGAAGATATAATTTTAATTTGCATGTGTGTTATGTGTTTGCTTGTGTCTGTCTGCCTGTCTCTTCTCAAATCCCACTCATTCAAGAGCCCATCCTTTGGGGATAAATCCTTTAAGAAGTGTCCTCAGTCTGTTGAAGTTTGAATAGAGAAAATTGGCATGTGAGCATTGCCTTTGTTTCCATTTTTCAAATTAAGAAATTGAGAATTAAAGAATGCAGTGGTTCTATTCTGTATCACCTCTCTAGTGGGTCTGGTTTCAAACTCAGACTTTTATATAATAAAACCACAACATTTTAAAACAAGTTTTTCCCCTGCTAATTATTTCATATATGTATATACGTTTTTGTCTCTTTCTCTCTATGTATGTAGATAGATAGAAGATAGATATATAGATAGTCTATATTGGGAGAAAAAATATATATATATTTGTGTGTACATATATAATATACTCTCTCTCAACATAGACTGTAACCTCTTTGAGGGAGGGTAGAGTGTTTCATGATTCTATATCAAGTCAACTGGGCCACTGGATAGGTGGTCTGATGTTTGAAGAGTGGGTCAATTATAAATCTGGTGACTGAGGCAGTCAGACCCAAAACCCCTGATATCAGAGAAGAAACAATACTTAGAAAATCTAGGACAGAGATGATTTACTCACTGCTGGGTTGGGAGGTAACTAGACCACCTAGCCCCGTTATATTCCATATCTCCCACAACATAGGACATTGCATTCCTAAATAATATGGCACTAAAATAAATTGGAAAGCTTTATGATAAAGGAAAATATCAAGATCTGCTTTTTAATCCTAGTGTTAATTAAAGCCAAACTTGCCTTGGAAACTTGAAAGATCTGTTAGCCCTTCACTGGCTTCTATTCTTAACAGAGATAGTTCGGGAGAACTGTCATTTCAGAATTATTGTACTTAAGTCTAGAATCAAGATTCCTGTAGATCACACTTCAAGAGAGAGAAAATATTTTTGTTTATTTGTTTTTATATTGGAGCATAGCTGCCGTACATCTCTGATTTCAACCAAAATAGGTCACGATTTCTGCAAGCTCACTTGAGGGAAGTGAAGGATCAAAACACACGAACAATGCCTCCCCCCAAAATAAAAAATTGCAAGTAGTCTTAACAGCAGGGCAGTCTGGCAATGCCCACTCAGTAACATTCCCACATTCAACTCCTACAATACTGAATCTTCCCTCTAGATACTTGCTTTGAGGGATACTAAGATTTACATCTGTTAATTAAGGCTAAATGAAGCAGAACATACTATTTTAAAATAAAACAAACAAAGCAGTGATGCATGGCCCAGAATCATCTTTGCTATGAAAATATAATACATTCCTGCCATTCTACAAAAGCTGCAAACAGGAAGAGAAGGTCAGAGAGTTAGCTGGCACTAGAGTTGGTTACAGATGAGGTCTTGATAATGCCCTTCCCTCTCCACTCTTATATGGTTTGCATCTCTGCTTCAGGGGAAGGATGAGATCTCAAAGCAAGGAGCTTTCTTTTGTTAAATCTGGGCTGCAGGCTGTTAGCCAGCTGGCTCATTTGAAGGTATTCCTGCTGCTTGCATGGATAGTAATCCTGACTCCCTGGCCTGGGTGAAATAAATTCTTACAAAATCCCATTATACCTTACACTTCTCTTTTTTAATACATACGAGTATAAAAGTTGTGAATATACATTCAATACCATGAGTATTTGATTATTTTAGTCTCCATTAGGCTGTAAAGCAAGCACCATGAGCGTAAGGGCCATGTGCTTTTTTTTTTTCACTTTTGTGTATGCTAATAACTATTTCTCTTAGTTACCTATTTCTGTGCATCAAATTACCACAGACCCTAGTGATTTAAAGTAACACGCAGCTAGTAAAATGATGCAGACAGTGGAAACCAGTATGGAAATGACACACACAAAAAAATTACACTTAGAATTACTATTTCTGGGTAAATATCCAAAACAATTGGAAGCAAGTACTTGGACAGATATTGTATACCTGTGTTCACAGCAGCATTATTCACAATAGCCAAAAAAACTGAAGGAATCCATGTGTCCATCGATGGATGAATGGATAAACAAAATATGGTCTATATATACATTGGAATGGTATTCAGCCTTAAAAGGGAAGGAAATTCTGAAACATGCTATAATATGGATGAGACTTGAGGAAATGATGCTGAGTGAAATAAGCCAAAAGGACACATAATGTATTATTCAATTTATATGAAGTCTTAGAGTAGTCAAAATCATAGAGACTAAAAGTAGAAAGGTGGTTGCCAGGGCCGGAAGTCAAGGGGGATAGGAAATTGGTGTTGAATGATACCGAGTTTCATTTGGGGAAGATGAAAACGTTCTGAAGATTGATGGTGGTAATAGCTGCAAAACAATGTGAATGTATTTAATACTACGGAACGTTAAACTTAAAAATGATGAAAATGGTAAATTTTATGCTACATAGATTTTACCACAACACATATGCATGCTTATTACCTCAGTTTCTGTGGGCCAAAAATTTATACACAACTGAGCCCTCTGTTTAGGGTTTCTCTCAAAGCTGCATTGAACGTGGCAGCCAGGGTTTGTTTCTCATCTGAAGAATTAACTGGGGAAGGATCCACTTCCAAGCTCCTATGGTTGTTTGCTGAATCAGTACCTCAAGAGCCATTGAATTGAGGGCCTTAGTTCCTAACTGGCTTTGGCTACAGGCTACCTTCAGTGTCTTGCTATGCCATCCTCTTCAAAATGGCAGCTGTCTTCATCAAAGCATACCGGCCATAGGGAAGTAAACTATGCTAGCAAGATAAATGTCCCAATATTGTTTCATCACAGAAGTTACATCGCTCAATGTTGTCATAATCTTTTGAGTAGAACCAAGTTGCCTAAGGGGAAGAGGTTACAAAAGACCATACATATCAAGAGGTGAAAACCACTGGGGGCCATTTTAGGACTCTGCCTTCCACACAGTCCTAGAACTATAATAGTAGAGGCTGAGAATGGGTAATAACTCCAAAGGGAGGCTGGACTCTGGGAGCCCAGCCAATGACAGGAGGACAGAGTAAAGTAGAAGGTCAACCTTCAGTCTGTAGTCAGGAATGCTAAAATTACAGGCTGGGATTTTGTCAGAGCCAGTCACCAGAGGTAAAAAAATTATGTTATTTCAGGAAATAATCATCAGTTTTCTGGGCCAGAGGATGCCTAGACCCTAAGACTGGTGCCCGGATGGCAGCAGTATTGAAGGCCCAGTTCAGCTCAGATGTTCTAAACCTTGCCTGATGGGTGGGTCCTCATGCAGCTATTTGAGTTAAAGCCTAGGTTTCAGATTTGTCTAGTTTCTTTCTCTAGTTTCCCCTCACAGGCATTGGGATCGGCTCCAAATAGCTTGTCTGATAGACTGCTCTGGGTTTGAAAAGTCTGACTACAGAATATTCAGGAAGACAAATCAACTTTTCTGCCAAAAGATTTAGAAAATATACTTATGAGCCAAGGACATGGGTGTTGCTCAGGAGCTGTCATTTGAGATACCGTTGTTGTTTGTTTTTTAATTTTTAAAAAAAGTTTTTTGGGCAAATAAATTCCTAGGGAATCAATGTAGCTTCTTGGATCAGGAATCTCACTTGAGGAAATGGGGGAAGATGGTGATGAGGCTGGAGTGTAAAGACAGAAGAATTTTTTTGTCTGTTTTCATGGAGAGTCATCATTTTTTTGTTGTACTTTTCATAGTAAGATGCTCACTAATGGAAAAGCAAGAAAAAAACTGTGTCACTTGGTAAAAGGAGAAACAGGAGGCAGGAAAAAAAAAACCAACAAAGAAAATGGAACACAAAGAGCCTGTCATTAACCTGAAACAGTCTCTTTCAATGTTCTGCATAAGCTCTCATTCATTCTAAGTGACAAGAACTTCAGATTCCAGAAATTTGTTTGCTTTTAGTCAACATTTTGTGAAACCAATAACAACATTATCCCTCTATCTGAGTCAAATCCCCTACCTATGTAATATGGAATATATAAATATTTATTTGCATAATAATGCTGAAAAATTGTGTGTGCCTATTTGAAAATTGCATATGAATTTAAAAATAAATGAGGACTATTCACAGCTCCAGTTTTTGCAATGATTTTCCATCTGAATACAAAATCAATTTCTACAGTGGCCACAGTTCACTTTTTCAAATTCTGTTATATGCCATCATTATTGTTAGGTAAAATGAAACTCAGGTATATTGACCTAGTCATAACTTTTTTTTAAGGATGATGATGGGTGGACAGAGAATGACAAGTTCCTAGTAGATTGACTTCTGTGACTTAGTGGTGCTTTTTAGCTTAATATACAAATAGGTAGTTGGACATAGAATCCTGCCAGTGAAGTTCTGAACATGAGGGGAGCTGATACCTCAGACATCCTATCAGATCCATGAATGTGAGCAACTCACCCAGCTGAGCCTCACCTTTCATCTACATCAAGTAAGTTTTCTTTCCAGCCTATTTTATTGGCTGGTTCCAAATCCACTGAGCTCAAGGAATCCTGCATGGGCAAGAAAGTGCCAAAGACTAATTATGAAGATTTTTATAATAAAAAATCCAAGATGTTTGACAAATATAAGAGGCTTCCGTCATCAAAATGATGACAATTTAAAAGGCTCACCTTTATTGACATGGCCTTTTTTATTCTACTGTTCCCAAAGCTACAAACAGAAAAGCGAGAACCATTTCTCATCTCCCCATCCAGAAATTCACACCATGCCCCACTGGTGTGAACACATTGCTCTTTCTAGAGACATCACTATTTCCAGTAATATAAATATGCTCTTTTAACTCGAGGGATTACCTCGAGTTTTAAAACGCATTCCCTGTTATATAGGACATTATTCAACCTCTCTTATTTCTTCTGGGAACCCCCTGAACTTGTTTATCAATCTTGGAATGCAGTTGACAGACCAAATCATTAAAAATATATTTGGCTTTCAAGTTTTCCAGGGAAATTTCTCAGCACACCAAGACTCACTGTCTGAAATCTTTGCTTTAGCAACTAGACAACTCCAGAAGCCTTCCCTTCTGTTGCTCAGATTGACCTGACAATTTTGGTGAAATTACTTGTGGAAACAAATGCTTGAGTGTAATTCAGAATTTTGCACCTGCCTGTATATGATTTGGCTTTGAAAACGCACCTCTTCCTCACTTTTTGCTTCCTTTCTTATTCCTCTGTCTTAAACGTCTTCCCCAAACACCTCCTTTTACATTTTGTCTAGACCAGCGGTTCTCAACCTGTGGGTCACAACCCCTTTGGGGAGTCGAACGACCCTTTCACAGGGGTCGCCTAAGACCATCGGAAAACAAAAAGATATTTACCTTACAATTCATAACAGTAGCAAAATTACAGTTATAGAGTAGCAGCGAAAATAATTTTATGGTTGGGGGTCACCACAACATGAGGAACTATATTAAGGGGTCACAGCATTAGGAAGGTTGAGAACTGCTGGTCTAGGAAGGCATGAGTTCTGTATAATCCTTAAATTTGGCAAAAACATATCTGATTCCATTCATTTCCTGTAGAGGGAGAATGGAGCTACTGCTTATGCAAAAATATATTATGACCAGCAGGGTTTTCTTGATGGCCCCAAACAAGAAATTCAATGAAAAACCCAAGTGAGAGGTCTAAAATGGCTTATTCTTTTATTCATAGACAGTCAAATTGGATGGCTTATTGCATTTCAGTTCCATTACATGGTTTTATTGGAAATAATAAATGCTTTTAGAAAAAGAAAATGTGTTATAAATTTAAATAAACTCCAATATCGTTAGTTTTATTTTTTACATGTGATATTTTTTATGTAATGATCTGCTGTACTGCAGTGCATCATATTTAACTCAATAAAAACAGTTTTTTATCAAAACCAGTGATAGAATTGTTTTGGAGAAAATATGTATTCAAATTTAATTCTTTGTTTAAGCGCAAACACTACCTAGAAAGGAAGGAACTCAGAAACACACACCCAAGCACACACACACACATACACACGCACACACACACACACACACATACACACATACACATACCAGGTACCAGGTTTTCATTAATATCTTCATGGAAAACTCGAAGTTTCTTACCTTTATATATAATTTTATATATGAGTATAATTATATATGTATATAATTGTCTATATAAATTGTATATATAATTAAATATATATGTATATTATTGAGCTTAAACTTAGAAATTAATTCCCCATTTATATAAAAATATAGTCAAAACCTGAAGAAAAGTTTACTTTGAAGAATGATTTATTGCTGCCAACAAAGCTCTAACAATCACTAAGCTATTTTCCTTCCCCAAAATGTATCCTTCTGTATTCTGCTTTATAATACTGAAATGGAGACTATGAACTACATTTCTCGTTCATTAGATGGCTTCCTGTTAGGTCCCTTAAGAAAAGGCACAAAGGAAGACAGGAGGAGGGGAGAAAGAATTGCTCCTTCCTATTACCTTTGCCGTTTGTATCAGCAAGTCTTTCTCCCTAGCATCAGCAGTGTTCCAGGCTCCAGTTTCTTTTGTTATTCCCTGAAACATCCTCCCTGTGTCTCTTTAAAGGCAACAGAAACATCTAAATATGGTTTCTAGAAATGGTATGGTGGTTACTTGGCAATAAATACAATGCTGAGCTCTTTACTAAAAGAAAATGGGAAATTGGCAATCCGTGGCATACAGTTTCATCACAATTAAGTAAAATACCCTCTGTGGTTGATTGTGACAAAGATCTTACTAGGGCGAATGGTTTGGGCACTAAATGGTGACTGCATTTGACTGTATGGTGGCAATGAAGACAATAAGGGCTGTGAGTAAGATGGCCGATGCTCACTGCACTGGAACGCTTTCTGAAAGAAATAATAAGCTTGAGTCTTTAATCTCAGAGCAATTCAATGTCACAGTAACAGAAAGCTTCAATGGTGGCCTGATATTAATATTCCATGTAGCCACAGGGAAACATTTCTGAAAAACAGATCTAAATTCTATTGTACGGGTTGCAAAATTACAAGATTATGTAATTTACAGATACAGATACTCTTGGTGAATGTTAGGGCATTGGAAAGAAGTAGTAGTCTGACCTTGGAATAGATGATTTAGAAGAAGTTGAAAATCTTGAAAACCTTGAATCTCTCAATGTCATGCTTGCCAATGGGAACAGCCTGTCTCACATCTCTGAGAAAAATAACCACTGATCAAATCTTTGTAATAACTTTATCATTCACTATGTTAAATTCACTTTGCTAAATACTAAGGTGGTTTCTGTTTTTCTGAGTAGACTGCGACTGATACAGTATTTTAATACATGACTTTATTCTCCTTAAAATATAATGAACTAGGGTGAGAAAAACTTTGATAATAATTATTATTCATTATAACTCATTTGATTTTTAACTCTACAATTTTCTAAAAAAAAATCATAGTAAATAAAAATATTCATTTTTTCCATATTCCTCTATGTGGAGATTATCTTTTGATATAAACACAGTTCACAGTATATAGCTTTCTATATATTATTTTATCTATAGTTTTTGCCTTCTTCCACATCTCTTTTTTTATTTTCCCCTTAAATTTGCAGTGATATCTACTTACTCCAAACCTGTACCTTTTCAAGGGCCCCCTTCCTGGTTTAACTTTTCATTTGTTAAATTAGTTGCCAGATTTAACATTCAGCAAAGAATTTTGGATGTACTATGTACAATAGAATGGTGCTAGATATAAATCCTGTCATTGAGGACAGTTTCACACTCATGTATCCCTTTCCATTCTTTCTACTCCATCTTAATATCTTTATTGGTCTTCCTGCCTCATTCCCCCCCCCCAAATATTATATTTGTTGGCAGTATTCTAATATCTCTAAGTCACCTATATACAATTTGTAACATAAAGAAGATATCAATGTAGCCCATGACAGTGGTAAAGGAAGAACTGCCACACATTGTCTTAGATGCCATCTGATTTACTTTGTTATTAATAGTCCTATAGTTTATGTACTCAAAATATTATAAGCAGAATTTTATAACAAACACAGTGGTTCCAGTCTTCTTTCCAGAAGTATTATATCTCTAGAGTTAATAATACAAAATTAAACTTGATTAAATACATCTATGCCATCATGTCAAATATATCTATATATCTCTATTCATCTATCTTGTCTGTACCTCTTATAAATAATTGGCTTTTGCCTCAGAAATATATAGTTCTGTAACATAATATATGCATCACTGATCCTTTTTGGTGGCATTTCCAAGCTTCTCTGTTGGAGAAAACAGCTAAAAGCAATAGTAGTTATATGTTGATTTGTTGATAATGAAGAAAAAGTGCCAGGCTGATATTTATATAGCCAGAGTCCATTTTAATTTAGAAAAATTTAATGTCCTTAACATAAAAGATTTGGTGTTTGCATTTCTATTTTCCTATCTTGGAGACTTAAGTAAACAAACTAGGTGAACAGAGATGAGCTGCCTGATACGCCAATCCCTGGGACATTGAAATGTATAACACCCAACAGACCGTGTTTCATTTGGGAGACTTAATGGTTTCAGACATTTGAGGGAATATTTGTTAAATAATTAGCTGGCCACTAAAGAAAGCTAACTACACTAACAGAAGACCTAATGGCAAAAAACTTCCCCAATTTGATGAAAAAAATATTAATATATACAGCCAAGAAGTTCCACAAACTCCAAGTGGGATAAAGTCGCATAGATCCTCACCTAGATACATCATAAACTGTCCTCATGAGAGCATCATCAGAATCCATGAGGCCAGAAGGCAATGCGATGCCATATTCAAAGTGATGAAAGAAAAAAAGGCCCTCAACCAAGAATTCTATACCCAGAAAACATCATCAAAAATGAAAGTGAAATTAGACATTCCCAGATATACAAAGCCTGAGAGAATTAATTGCTAATATCATGCCCTACAGTACTAGAGGGAGTCCTTCAGGCTGAGATGAAAGCACTCTAAGAGAGTAACATGAATCCATGCAAATAAATTAAAGAGCACAAATAAAGATAACTATGAAAGTAGCCTGAATTCCTCCATCATAGTGGTCTCACTCCCTTGTGGGACATCCCTCCTTACATAGAACATCTTAATTCGCTCAGTGATCTTCCTTGGGCCACAAAAAATGAATTTAACTTCTATTCCCATTTGAAAGCCTTACAGTTGTTTGAAAACACTGAACACATCCATTTGAGCCTTCTCTCCATACGATTATTTACCCTACACTAAAGTACCAACCCCTTGCTTACCTAATGCTTGTCAAATATATTTCCATCCTTAGAATACCTGTTGTTCCCACTCTGATATCTGACCCATCTTTTGAATTTTACATTGCTTTATTGTAATCACTCCTTTTCGTGAGGGCAGAGGGCTAAAGATACTCTTGTCTAGAAACTGCCATAAAATGTTCCTCATGTCATTTTTATCTATGACTTTTCTATCTCTTTGGTGACAATGTAAGGTAATCAAGCTTAAGATCATGACTTTTGTTATGAGAATCTAAAATGTTAGATTTGGGGAACAGATAAAAGCAACTAGAGTGACTGACCCATTTTGTACATAAGACAACAGCTCCTGGGAGATTATTTGATACTTTCCATGTTCATACAAATAATGTTATTCCCTTGCCATGTACACTGGGGCTGTTTGTAACAATAGGAGTGGCATTTTTGTAGTGCAGACATCTCAAGCCAGCAGCTTGCAGACTTTGTATTGACCAGTATTTGTTTTCTTTTTCTGACACACTATTTTAAAATCAGAAGACAACATGTAAACCTATGTAGAAACAATTGAGAAGTCCAACAAGTCCTAGGCCTGTGTTCCATGTACCATAGGATGCTGTTTATGGTTTCTGTCAACAGTCAGTTGTAACTGACACACTTTATGTCAAGTAACTCTCTCCATACACCCTGTCTGATTCCTGTAGTCATTTATGTTTGCAAGCCAAACCTTGATGTAGTATCATATACCTTTCACATTTTAGTGTCTATTGTAGGTCAACTAAGGCATTACAGAACTTAAATATACATACACAAAGACATATTTACATATACATATACATGTATAGATTAAATTATCAGAGTTATTTTACAGTAGTCAAGTAGTGGCAGAGAAACACAGTAGTTTAGAGGTCCCTGGAGTTAAACAGCTTGCTTCGAATCCCCACTTTACCACTTAGTAGCTGTGTAATATTGGGAAAGTTACTTAAACTTACAGAGACATGGTTTCTTCATTTGTAAAGTGAATATGACAACATTTTTGGAAAAATCAAGAAAAGAAATAGACATTTTTAGCAAACTGCTTAATAAATGTTCATTGTTGAGATGTATTGCAGACTGGGGCGTAGGACCAAGGTCTTCTAACCTTTAGTGCAGAAAATTTCCTATTGTGTCTCCCTTTCCCACCTACCATCTCTTAGGTCCCTCCCTACTTTTCAGCCTCTGCTGCTTTGCAAAGTAAAGGCTTCATGGAGTGGGGAGATCCTGAAATGTCTCAGGTCTATGCACTTAATGAGCAACTGAACATTTTCAACATTCTGTGCTAATCAGATCCACCCCCAGAGATTTTATTTTTTATATATGGAATCTCATGATCGCCCTATGTGGGCAGGGCTCACTGAGTCATATCTTTAGTTTGATCCTGAATAGGACTAGATGGTTTATGTCCAATTAACTATATGACTGTTAAAGAATAAAAAAAAAAGAGGATAATCAAATTTCATGCTTCACTAGTAAATCAATGGCTGTGGAGCGCCAGCTACTCTCCTTTTCAAATGTTGCTAAGAGACTTGCACAATTCACCGGCTACCTAGTTGACAACTTCGTCACATCAATAGTGTGCAAAAATTTACCTGCACTCCACCCAAATCCAGAGTACCCAACCCATGCCTGGGGGCAGCCAGACTTCACAGCCAGATATCACATTAGCAGTGATCTTTCTTCTTTCTCCAGTTTCAGGTACTTGACCCTGAATTTTTCAATATACCATTAACAGTTATATACTATGACTAAATATTGAGAAAATACAGACTCCGTGAGCAGAGTGTTTTTGTTTTGTTTTGGTTTGGTTTGGTTTGTTTTTTTTTAGACAACATTTCCTAAAGCCTTTGGAGCCTCATGGATAAAAGTGTCTGAAACACGTGTGGCAGCATTTTTTAGAACTTGTTCTTTGGCTTACCTGCCTCGGAAATATAATACCTAATGTAATTGTAAAAACAACAAAAATAACACCACAGAAATCAAAAGGAATGTGTGCATGCGTGTGTGTGTGTGTGTGTGTGTATGTATATATGGAGAGAGAGAATAGAAAAACATATTTCAAACTCATACTGAAACAAATTTTACAGTCTCTGGAGGGGAGAGCCCAGGAATCTGCCTTTGTAATGCACATTTGATGAAATTGATGCACATAAAATCGTGAGATTTTCTGAGCAACTCGATCAATGCAAGAAAAAATAAAGTAGTACGACAGCTTGAGAACTGTTTGAGATTTGAGGAAACAGAATATTGGAATCATTCCAGCAATAGATATTAACATGTAGGAGGTCTCATGGGGCCTTCAGAGTTATGGAACTATCCAAAAGGAGTGTGCACTTAACTTAAACTCTCTTTTTCTTTCTTTTTTTTTTTTTTACCTAAACTCTTTACATGTAATAAAAGCAATTCTTAATGATTAAGTATTAAAGTGGGCAATGCAGATGATAAGTGCCATGTAGACTTCGTGATGAATAGTAAACCAGAATAATCTGGACAGAGAGGTGACATAATTTGAGATGGGCCTTAAAATCTGGTCAAGGTACTAAAGGATGGACAGAAGAAGATGGATTTTCCATGTAGAGGTAGACGTATGAATAAGTGGAGGGAGATGATAATATGCTGTTTGGGGCTGAAGAAGAAAGATAGAAATAAATGGAAATAAGGAGACTAAAATATGTGTCCTGTTTCCAGAGTTACTCATGTGAGGGATACTGGTTGTACTGTACTGTAGTGCCCTATAATCAGTGGAAATCTCTGGACCCAGCTTGCAATGTACCCAGTGTGACACACATTGACTGAGATTGTTGATTCCTCAACTTTCCTTTTTCAAAGTAGACCAGTTTTACTCTGGGCCTAAGGAGATGGGTAAATGATACAAAACTGAATGAAGCCCTTGGGACAGCAACCAAAATCTCCACTAAGTGCAGGATGAAGTGATATAGACAAAGCAGAGATGAAAGCAGAGATTCATCTACCTCTGCTCATCTGCAGCTGGAAACTACAGGAGTACCTCTAGCATCTCTGTGGAAATATACGTGTAAAAGAAGATCAGCCTACAAAATGTAGCAGAGTGAAATGTTGAAATGCAAATTGGGAAACCTTATTCATTTTAATTAAGACTAACGTACAGGATCATATTCTTTTTCCTCAGGATTTTGAGTTACATTTAATAATATTCTTACTGCATGTGAGATAGCTTGGAAAACCCACACAAGATTCACATATGCTTTTCCTCCCTCCATTTTGTAAAATCAGAGGAATGAAATTTTTGCCCCTTCTCTGTCCATCTCCTGATTAGGTCAGTACCTCTCATTCACATGCTTCTGGAACTGTAGTCAGTGGTAAGATGGTGTTTATGGCACTGATGTGTGGACACACACACACACACACACACACACACACACACAGATTTATCTGTTGAGAAAAATCACTTGGATCCTTGGTGGCAAGTGTAAGCCTTTGTTACCTGGAAGAGGCTTCTCTGGTAGCTGTACACTGCCTACTTCTTATAGCAAGGCTTCTTTTCTATTGGTGGTTAAAACGTTTCTGTCAGCCATTTTCTCAGATGTTGGTTTAATG
The DNA here is from genome assembly GCF_001890085.2 of Hipposideros armiger. Lineage (NCBI taxonomy): Eukaryota > Metazoa > Chordata > Mammalia > Chiroptera > Hipposideridae > Hipposideros > Hipposideros armiger. The sequence continues at coordinate 1,231,833 of NW_017731689.1, forward strand.
GCCAGAGGAAGGTCTCAAGTTGGGATGGAAGGCATCACTTCAGTATACAAGGAGGTTGAATTGAAGGGCTCAAGAGAAAAGCAGGAGACAAGGAGATTAGAGGGCCAATAAAGCAAAGGTCATGGTGATAATGGAGACAGGGTAGCCCTCAAAAGGTTTGAAGAGGTGAAAATTGCTGAACCTTCTCCCACCTCCAGACATGGAGGACTCTTCCTGAAGCTCCCCAGTCCACAGTGGTTCCACGAATGAATCAACATTGTGGTTGTGGTTTCTTTAACAGTCCCTTCCCTTTTGCTTTTCACCTTTTTTTGGGTGACACAGTTTCTCGTTCATTGAAGATCCTCCCAACATTTCTAGGGATATGAACTATGAGCTTTTTTGCTTAATTATATAAATGAGATTATAAGTCCTAGATGAATTTTTCAAGTGAGTATCTTTCTCAAATCATTTCACTTCCTTAGGATGTAATTTCACTCTCCACTTAGCATTTACCATTAATTGTACTTAAACGTCTTATGAAGTATTCAGTAAATGTTACCTCAGCTTTTTCTACCTATTGTTAGAGTTTCTCCTCTTTTTCTAATGAGCTGGTGCCCTGACTAATCAGATCCTTCGGAATGAATTTACTAAGGTTATATTTTCTAAGGAACATACACGGGATATATTTAGGGTTCACGCCTAGCTGTTATTATTGTCATATGCCATTAATCACCAGGATTCATTGCTAGCATCTTCAAACACATACTCAGCAGTGCTCTCTCCATCCCCTAGCCTGTTCTCAGAGCTTCCATTTACTTGACAGCATCCTTTTATTTCTGTACAACTTCTGGAGGGCAAACTTATTAATACTTATCCTTTCATTATTGAGTCCTCACATTTTGCTTACAACCGTGCTGGCACTATGGAAGATATAGTGATTAACCACATGAAAATGCTGCCCTCAACAGATATACAGGTCAGTAGGAAGAAAGGGAGACCAATATTTTTGGATCATTGACTACTTATCAGGCAAGATTAATAATAGATGTTATTTAAAATCTACCTTGAAGTAACTGTGATGATGGTGAGAGTAACAGAGAAGTTATATAATTTTTCAAGATATCACAGGCTTGTAGTTCATAGAGCTCTGATTATTATACAGGTCTGCCTGACTACAGATTCCTTGTGCTTTTAACTATTACATATCATGTTTACAAATGAATATAATACACGGCACAAAAGTAATCACTCATATGAGATGGAAAAAGGTCAGAAGAGAAATTGTCCAAACACTGTCCTTGTTCACATTTGTCTATGCAATGCCTGGCATGGAACCTAGCCAAAAGCTGGGAATTGATAGACATTTGTTGAGTGAATGTTCCTGCTAAATGTGACAGAAGGAGAAGGGACAGTTTACAAAAGCCTTGTGAAAGAAATGGAATTTGAGCTTGGTTTTAAAGAATGGACAGACACAAATGAGAAGCTGAGAGGATAGAAGGGATTTAATGAAATATGGACCAGAATGAATAAAGGCATTGAGGTGTGCCATTTTAGACTGAGTTTGAATAACAGTGAAAAATCAATTCTGAGTGAGTGACAGCTGTACAAAGAGGTAATATAAGTAAAACCCATGCATTACAGGGATGCAAAATCTGATGGTGGAGTAGAATAATTGGCCTACATCTGCATATATAGGGAAATAAATATTTTGTGGCCAGAAGGCACTACTCCAAATGAAATTACTCCATGAACCCCCGCCCCAGCAGCCTGAGGGATTTCTCTGTGGAAGTAAAAGTGTCATATGATTTGGTATAGGAAGTGTTAACATTCCTCTGACCTTGTCCCTTCCCTCAAAAACACAAGGGGATTTTGTGTTTTGTCATACAATATATGAATATATGAGCATCTGACTAATATATTCATTATGCATGAATATAATAAGACATTCCCAGAATACTAATACATCATATTTATCCAACAAGATAGATAATATTTATCCTGCATCTCAACATATCCTGTGGCAAACTATTGTAGGGCTCAGGTGCATCATTTTGACAACAATCTTACTAGTATTTAATTGTTCTATACCACACACTGAGAGGAGAAAGTAATATATAATAATAAAATAACATAAACATTTTGTAATTTTAGAGAAATTTAAATTCATATAAAAAATGTAGAGGGTTATGTGAAATTGTTTTGTGGCTTCACAAAATCAGGACCAGAAATGTCAAGGTTTAAGAAAACCTTTTTGAGCAGTACTGCCTGTCCCAGGAGATTCCATTTTAAGGGCCAAATTCAGGGTGGCATTGTACAAACTACAAAGCACAAATGTCAGAGAAACGTTGGGCAGAGAAGCATTATTTTCCAGGATGCCACCTTTCCTGGGTGTTTATTCTCTCCTACACACTCGGGTGTCTCTAACTCATAGTTTACTGCCTGTATTAGTTTCTTATTGCTGCTGTAACAAATTACTACAAAGATAGTGCTTTAGAATACCACAAATGTATAATCGTACTGTTATGGCAGTAAGGAAGTCTTATGGGTCTTATAGGATAAAATCAGTGTGTTAGCAGACTTGTGCACTGTCTGGAGGCTCTAGGGAGCCTTGTTCTTTCCAGCTTTTAGAAGGCTGCCAGCATCCCGTGGCTCTGGCCTCTTTACTCAGATCTCTGCTTTCATTTTCATATTTCCTTCTCTGACTCTGACCCTCCAGGCTCCCTCTTCTAAGGGCCTTTGTAGTTACCTTGGATCCACCTGTATAATCCAAGATACTCTCCCCATCTCAAAATCCTCGTTTTAACCGCATCTGTAAAGGCCCTTTTGTCATGGAAGGGCACATATTCAGATATTCTGGGATTAGGACCTGTGTATCTCTGGGGGTGGGCAGTTATTCTACCTACCGCCCCTTCTATTTTGCAGGCCAAAAATATCCAGGAAGCCTCTGTGAGAAGGTCTTATTACCTCTAAGGCTGTTTCTCCTTCTTTTTGAAAAATAGGTGAACTCTATTGTCTAAATGATTCCTAGATCTGTCCTATAGAAGCCATCAATGGAGGCTACTCCTCAGAGGTTCAGTCATAAAATCAAGATGCTTTATATGGAAAGGATGAAGCCTAAATCATGTTAACTTAGCAGGTGAAAATCATAAAGATATTTGGCTTTTATATGACATGACATTTTCATCTGTGTAGGTATGTGTGCATACACACACACATATTTCATCATACATATATATGTACACATGTATGTGTGATATACACACACATATATATGCATGTATGCATGTATACAGACACATGAAAATATATAAAAAACATATCTGTTGCCCATGTGTATGTCTTCTTTTTTTTATTTTTTTTTTAAAGATTTTTATTGGGGAATTGGGGGAGGGGAACAGCACTGGGGAATCAGGGGAAGGGGAACAGTTGCTGTCCTTTTGTTCTTCAGTCTAGTTGTGGAGGACGTTGCTTCATTGGCCCATGTTGGTATTATCATTGTGCTCTTCCTGGATGAGGCAGATTGGCCGCTGGCCTCTGGACGGCCGCTCACGGCAGCTCATGGCAGCTCACACCAGCTGCCGGCCTCTCACACTGGCTGCCGGCCACACATGGTAGCTTATGGCAACCCGCTGCAACAAGGGCTGCAGCCTATACTGTCACCGGTGACTCACGGCAGCCCAGCTCCAGCTGTTGTTCAGCATCTTAGCTGTAGAGGGCAGTGTCACTGGCCCTCTTGTGAGATCCAAACCGGGGCCCTGCTGCTCAGAGCTGGTGTCCCAAACCAGCTCTTAACCAACACGCCAGTCGACCGGCCCATGTATGTCTTCTTGAGAGAAGTCTCTGTTTAGGTCCCCTGCCCAATTTTTAGTTGATTATTATTTTTTTTTAGCTGAGCCATCCTGCCACCTGTTAGCAGCCCAGCGGCAGCTCAGCTCAGGCTGAGCATTGAACTACTGTTGCTCAGAGCTTGCACTCTTGAGTGATGGATTATTTTTTTATTTTTGAGTTGTATGAGTTCTTTACGTATTTTGGATATTAATCCCTTATTGGAGGTCTTGTTTGCAAATATCTTCTCCCATTTGGTTGGTTGCTTTTTTGTTTTGTTGATGGTTTCTTTGCTGTTCAGAAGCTTTTTAGTTTGACATAGTTCCATTTATTTATTATTATTTTTATCACTTCCCTTGACTTTGAGGTCAAATTAATAAAATTCGAAGACAAAGGTTCATAAGACTTATATTCTCTTCTATGTATGTTACTGTTTCAGGTCTTATTTATGTTTTTGATCTGTTTTGAGTTAATTTTTGTGTGTGGTGGCAGATAGCAGTCTGGTTACTTTCTTTTGTGTGTGGCTTTCCAATTTCCCCAGCACCATTTATTGAAGAGGATTTCTTCATTGTATGTTTTTGGCTCCTTTGCCAAAGATTATCTGCCCATATATATGTGGGTTTATTTCCAGGCTTTCAATTCTGTTCCATTGGTCTGTGTGTCTGTTTTTCTGCCAATACCATGATGTTTTAATTATTGTTGTTTTGTAGTATAATTTAAAGTTAGGGAGTGTGATACGTCTGGCTTTGTTTTCTTGTTTTTTTGTTTTTTTTTAAATCAGGATCATTTTGGCTATTTGAGGTCTTTTGTGGTTCCATACAGACCTGATGATTTTTTTGTTCTATATCTTTCAAAAAATGCCATTGGGAGTGTGATGGAGATTGCGTTGAATATGTATATTACTTTAGGTAATATGGCCATTTTAACTATGTTGATTCTCCCAACCCATGAACATGAATATCTTTCCATCTCTTTGTGACTTCTTCAACTTCAAATGGCCAACAGATCTATTAAAAGATGCTCAGCTTCACTAGCTATTAGGGAAATGCAAATCAAAACCACAATGAGACACCACTTTATACTTGTTAGAATGGCTATTATCAACAAGATAAGTAATAACAGATGTTTGAGAGGTTGTGGAGAAAAAGGACCATCATACACTGCTGGTGGGAATGCAGATTGGTGCAGCTGCTATGAAAGATGGTGTGGAGGTTCCTCAAAAAAATTAAGAGTAGAATTACCTTAGGATGCAGCAATCCCTCTTTTGGGTATCTACCCAAAAACTTTGAAAATGATCATTTATAAAGATATATGTACCCTTGTGTTCATTGAGCATTGTTCACAGTGGCCAAGACATGGAAATAGCCCGTGTCCTTTGATAAATGATTGGATAAAGAAAATGTGGTACATACATACAATGTAATACTACTCAGACATAAGAAAAGATGAGATACTGCCATTTGTGACAACATGAATAGATTTTGAGAATATCATCTAAGCGAGATTAGTCAGATGGGGAAAGTCAAGAACCATATGATTTCACTCATGAGGAATATAAAATTGAAAGCAACAAATGAACAAGGCAAACAAACAAGCAAAAACTCATAGACACAGACAACATTATGGTAGTTACCAGAGGGAAAAGGGGATGAGGGGAGGTAGAAATGTGTAAAGGGAATCAAATGCATGGTGATGGAAAGAAATTTGACTTTGGGTGGTGAACACATATGCAATATATAGATGATGTGTTATAGACTTGTCACTTGAAACTTGTATAATTTTATTAACCAATTAACCCCAATGCATTTAATAAAATTAAAAAATATATATCATATCAATTAAAAAAAAACACCCCTGGTCAGGTCTTTCTCCCCAGGGTTAAGTCATTATTATCAATTCCTGTGTTTCCCTCCAGGTTTTTTTTGGTTTTGTACTTACTAAATGCACACATATATACTATAGAGCCATGTGTTTTCATTTGCTTTCTTTTCTGTATTCATAAACAGTATCATATTTTCAGGCTTTGCAAATATATATATACAGATAGATAGGTAGGTAGATAGATAGATAGAGAGAGAGAGAGATAGAGCCTGACAATTAAGTTCACGAACTTGTTGCAGTGATGTTACTAACCTTTTTTAATATCAGACAGATTATTCATTATGACTTTGTACCAACTGGAAAAACAGTTAACCAAGTTTACTGTTTGGAAGTGCTGAAAAGGCTGTGTGAAAAAGTTAGACGACCTGAACTTTTTGCTAACAATTCATGGCTCTTGCATCATGACAATGAACAAGCTCACATGGCACTGTCTGTGAGGGAGTTTTTAGCCAGTAAACAAACTGTATTGGAACTCTCTCCCTACTCACCTGATCTGGTCCCCAATGACTCCTTTCTTTACCTGAGGATAAAGGAAATATTGAAAGGAAGACATTTATTTGGATGACATTCAGGACATCAAAGGTAATACAATGACAGCTCTGAAGGCCATTCCAGAAAAAGAGTTCCAAAATTGCTTTGAAGGGTGGACTAGGCACTGGCATTAATGCATAGCTTCCCAAAGGTAGTAGTTTGAAGGTGACCATAGTGATATTCAGCAATGTGGTATGTAGCACTTTTTCTAGGATGAGTTCACAAACTTAGTTGTCTGACCTCATGTGTGTGTGTGTGTGTGTGTGTGTGTGTGTGTGTGTGTCTATGTCTATGTGTCTCTATGTATCTCCCTCACATAGACAAGATCAGCATTTTATCTTATTTCCAGTCTTTTTTTGTGTGTTGTTGAGGCATTGAAGCTAAATAAATTATCCCAGATCATAAAACTAAATGATGAAGCAGGATTAAAAACTTATCACCTGATCATTAATTTATTATTCTATCTTCTTTTTCAAAAACAAGAAATTGTAAAAGGGAAAAATAATACTATAAACAAAACAACTGCTAATATTTAAATCTCTTCAAATTTAGCAATGAACAAATTATGCTGGGCCCACATCCAATTACAAATTCAAAGCCGACTGAGTTCAATATTTGAATTATAAATCAGACAACTCTATTCATGTAAAGACAATTTAAACCCTAAAATTAAATATTAATTTTCCTTAAGCAGGCCTCTTTCTTAGTTTTCCTTACATTATCCCACATTGCAGGCAGAGGAGCAATTAGATATTCCACAAACGTATCAATATTTTCTACACCGAGAAGGATGTGACCCATTCCCTGGTGCCACCTCATGAGTCCAGATCTGGCCATTTTCCTGGTGCTGGGTAGGAGGGAGACCCTCTTTTCTGTTATTTTTTGGATTTTTGTTGTTTTTTTCTTTGTTTAATATTTGACCCTTAAAAGAAACAACAAATCACTTGTAAAAAAGGAATTAGGTATATAACATATTGTAAACACAAGTGAGTTATGTATAGTGAATGGGAACATGCTGCTGTGTGAATATAAGGGAGGATAAATGTAGCTCTACAACATATATCCGTATTCTGTGTACCTTAACCTTCCCCCCCCCCATTTATACTGATATTTTCTATCCTTGGAAATAATATTGACCTTGCCTACTAGTTGTTTCTGTTCTTTTGTCCAGGGCTGATCTTCTAATCTTTAAATGGAATAGTGAAAGATGCTTTATATTACAATAGTCCACTGGATTTTACCATTTCAGAGTTTTTAATGTTTTCTAGAGACCCTGAAAGTGAACATTTAGGAAAAATCATAGCTATGCTATAACATTATTATGGAGAGTAAATAAAACAGAGCACAGCCAAGGTCAAATAAGGGCAATTGTGAGACTGGTATAAAGGAGCGAGCGAAGCAGCTAATAAATGGGTCTATCCAGTGAGCCTACCTTCCTAGCTCAATTACTTTTAGTTCTGCTACACATCGGAGACCCTACCAGATAGGGGTTAAGACTTGTAAAGTCAGAATTCCTGGGCTTGAATCCCAGCAACATAATTTACTAGCTGTGTGGTCATCAACACATTATGTAACTTTTCTAAATCTAAGTTTTCTCATAGATTATCAGGGTTTTGATAATAGCTTTTTGTTCATGGGACTGCTCTGAAGATGGAGGGAGGGAGGGTGGGAGGGAGGAAGGGAGGGAGAGAGAGAGAGAAGAATATAAAATATTTGGAATAGTGAATGGTACATAAAAAGTGTTTAGTAAATTTTGAGTAATATTACCACGATTAGTGATTTGCAGAGGTTATTTGAATATCTCTTTCCAAAATGTCAAGAGTCAACTATGTATGTGGTAAATGCCAACATGGTGACGACAGGTATGACACCTAATCTCCATAGTTGGTTTTAAACTATTATCTGTCCTGTAGCTTTCAAAATATGCAACAATTAAGCATAAACAGCAGAAATGCTGTTACGCTTCTTCCTAACTCATGACAACCGAGATCAATAAATCACAACTATTTCTGAGTTCTGGAAAGTCCTGAGCATCCGCCCCAACATAAATCTGTATGAGTTTACTGTTGCTGCAACAAATTCTCCCAAATTTATTGGCTTAAAATAACAAATGTATTCTCTTACAGTTCTGGAGGCAAGAAGTGCAAATTTTATGGGGCTAAAATCACGGTGTCAGCAGAGTTGATACCCCGGATGCTCCAAGGGAGATTTTGTTCCTTGCCTCTAATAGCTTCTAGTGGCTGCTGGCTTCCCTGGCTTGTGGCCACGTTACTCCAAATTCTTGCTTCCTTTGTCCTATCTCCTCTCCCTCTTCTGTAGTTAAATATACCTCAACCCTCCTTACAAGGACAGTTGTGATTATATGTAGGACCCTCCCAAATAATCCAGGATAATTTATCTTCAAACCCTTAATTTAATCCCACCCACAAAGTCCCTTTTGCCACAGAAGGTAACACTCACAAGTTCCAGAAAGTGTAACATGGATATCTTTGGGGATTATTATTCAGCCTATCATAACCATGATTAATTGATAAGAGCCAGCATATGAGACTCAGAAGTCATTGACTTTGATGGAGCAGAAGAACAAGATCAACTGATGTTCCCTATAGAATCTGCTAAGGCTATTCCCTGTTGTGAACACCCATCTTCATTATCCCAGCAAGAAGATTTGTAAGAATGTAAAATTAGGTCGTTTTCAAAATTTGTCAGTGCAGAAGCTCTAATAATAAAATATTCAGGTTCATACAGGTGCTGAAATAAAATGGACAGAATTCATCTTTGCAATTGGGTGGTGGAGGGAAGAATGCAGACAATGAGAGCTGGCATTTTTATTTAATATGTGGACAAATCAAATCCCATTTTGTAAAGAGAAGGGGGGGTTGTTGTAGCTTATACTGTCCTATAGTCAATTTTTCTTCATTCATATTTTACAGTCTCTGCCCCTCTCAGAATAGCTCCCAATCCATAGGGATTGGAGACCTAGAAGTCATGGTTTTGATGCTGAACCTACTGCAGTTCGCTGAAGCACAAGTAGGTACTGCATTCAGGTTGAGACAATCAGCATTTCTCACACAGGATTTTGGAAATTTCTATGAGACTTTGATAAAACAAGTCTTTGGACATGTCTGGATGGCAGTATATACATTTTAGAACTGAGAGACAGCAGCGGGAGTTAGTCTAAAAAAAGAGGCAAGAGGGGTGTGATGTACATGGATGAGAATAAAGAGAGGTGCTATCCAAAGACATTGAAAAAAATGTTTTTCCCAGAATTCAGCCCCTTTCTAATGCTGGGCTATATTATTATTCAGTAACACTGCTTATGAAAAACAGGGTCAGCAGGCTCCACAGTCTGTTAAGGCCATTATGTGACTGGTTCTTTGAGCCATGCCTTGCCTTCTTTTCAGACTACCACGTTGGTAAATCTCCAAATGACTTCTGAACATTGTCAAGATACTCTGTTCTTCAGTAGCTCTATTTTTCTATATGAATCCAACCTCCTAATGAGAGATGTTTCTTAAAATTAAAAAGCAGGTTTACATAGCTTCTGTGTTCAGGTTAGCATATGAGATGCACTTTTTCTCCTGGATTCAAAAGCCATTACCCAATTTTTTTTCCAGTTCCAGTCAATGGGAGACCTATGATTGACACATACTCTTACCATGATCATCTTTCTTGAACTTTCCTACCTCTTCATAATGCCTATCTATAAAGAGCATCATGACTAACCATGACAACAACCACAAAATAAAAAATATTTGCATTTTACAGAAGGATGAAGGGAAACTCAGAGCGATTAATAAATAAGTTCAGTGCTAAAAAACTGATAAGTGATATGTTTGGAATATTCACCCCAGGTGGCCAGGAATCACAAAGTTATTTACAGGACACCATGCGTTTTCTTCTCTTTCTTTTAGACAGGCAATCATTTTCATACTCATTGCTTACCCACGGCTATGGGCACTGGATTTGGATTTAGATCCTTTTATGCCAAGGCTGTTTAAATTTATATGGACAGTTTTCTCAAACCACTGTAAAGTGTTCCCAACTACACTGCAGAAACTTCTGGGCATGTGCATCCTTCTATTTTGGAGAAAAAAGGAAAAAAGAAAAAAAAAACAACCTTAAAGATGAAGGGCTCTGTTGGCTGTCAAATGTATTTTTTGTGGTGATGCAGAAATAGCTTCCTTTATGTTTCCAAAGCTGTTACTACTGATTTAATCATCTCAGTTTGCTAAAATTAATTTCCTCTAGCTTTACTAGTCCAAATCAACTTGCAGAGCACAGGCAGCACAGCACTGTGTTTCTATACATCTGGACACTGAAATTGAAAATTGAATGACCTATAGTGTCTAAAGTTAAGATTTCAAGCAAGGTCCAGTATAGGCATTGTTGAAAGATAAGAGAGACACTGAGGGGTTGACTACTTAACTGGATAACTGAGGACAGATGAGAAGGGTGGGGGAGGCAGCTGCTGTTTTGAAAGCAGCAATATGTGAAATGCTGTCTGTAAAAGAAATCATAAAGCAGCCATTACGAGTTAAGTAAATGACTTCTACTTATTGAAAAATGCATTTCTATGCATCTTTTCCCAGCTCCCACCACTCTCTAATATTTCTAAATAAAATAAAATGAACACACTCGAATTGGAGGTTGCATTATAAACATTAGCCTTTGTCTACGTTAGCTTTCGTCAGAGATCTCCGATTCTTTTGGTTAGCTGTTAGAACTTTGCAAGTTCCCATTTATGGAGGTAGAAACCCAGATTCCCTGTTTCACTGCTTGGGTAATTATAGCTAATGGAGTTCTTTCTCTGCAAATGAGAAGGGACTAAATGGCACTCCTTATCAGTTACACCCCAGACTTCTCTGCTAATGGGCCCCACACCTCACTTCAACTGTATTATGACCATGCTTTCGTTCTGCAGGACTGTTTCATTCAAGATTATGTTAGCTATGACTACCTCATCTATGTGTGACAAAATCTAACTAAAAATAGTGTAAGCTAAAAAGTAAAAAAAAAAGCAAACTAGATATGCAGTACATTGTGTGTGCGTGAGATGCACGCATGTGTACACATATGCATGTGTGTGTTTGTGTGTATCACCTCTTTAGATGATGCTTTTATTTAGGAGAGAGCCTACATCTATCTTTATTATCACTATGAGGTTTGTAGAGCCAAAGCTGGCATACACCAGCGCTAAATATGTATATCTGACAGTCGAATTGATTTAGATACTCAAGTTCTACTTTTTTTGCCATTTCCATTTTGTGCCATGAAAGTTAAACAACTGCTATTATAAATGCATTTTTTCAGCACTTCTCTCCTCACGATGAATAGAAATGCAAAGATTCCTGTTTTAATTTTGAAATGTGTAAATCAAAAGTCATGGGGAAATGTTTGAAAGCAGATTAAATAAATATATGTAAGCAATAGCATATATGGTAATTATTTCCAGCAGTTTCCCCTATGGTTTGGATCTCTGAAAATCCGTGTGAGGTAGCTGGCATAAAGGAAGGTGTTAAGGAGAATCAAATCTGTAGGTGGGTGGGTACCTGTCAAAGACTCTCTGAATGCTCACGGAAAAGGGACCAGGCCTACCTTTTGGTGAAAAATGCAAATAAGGATCATGTTTGGTTCATCATTGAATATATTTGTTTTAAAGAAAATTAACCTTATGCATTTTGTTATTATTTGGTATCAAAGTATGGACATCAGCTCATTTGTTTGTGCCGTGGTTGTGCTTTCTACATACGAGTTACTGGGACTAAGTATTTTCGTCTGAGTCGATGGAATCTCCAGACCTGGATTGTTCATATGAATTAATAGTACAGAAAATGAGGAACAAGTTACTAGCTTCTTAATGAGAAAAGCTGAAAGCGTTTGAGAATCGAAGGGAAACATTTTGAAATTTTACACCCCGTTATATGGCCCACTTATTATGGCCATTATTATGCCCATATGGAAGCAAATAGGGCATGGGCTTTGAAATAAAAAATCCTAACACTGAAAACTTGTTCAGTCACTCTCTACCTTTGTGAAATTGGTAAAAACCCCTCTCTGGGTCTCCTTGTGTAAAACCTGTAAAACTAGGATATTCCTGAAATTTATTTTGCTAGGTGATTGGAAAGTTAAATGAGATAATGGAAAGCATGAAGCACTGTATCTGGCACGTAAGAAGCCCCATGTGTTCTATCTTTCCATGTTTGTGCCAGCGATGTTATACCAGATTGAAAACTAAATAAGAATTTGAGCTAAGCCCTGGAGTCAGGTAACAAACTGAAGTTAATGAGGCCACTCAGGAATTGAATACAGCCTTGTGGAGTCCATACTATGCGCTAGCATTGGTCAACAGAATTTTTAATAGCATTTTGGTCATAAAAGTGTGCAATTCCTTTGACTAGTGTCAGTGGAGAGTTAGTTGCCTGACACAATCAAGGATGTATGAAAGTAGACCCATTACATAGACGCAGAGCTGCCCACTGGACCATGGATGCTTTATTTACTTTTAAGCTTGAAATCCAATCTAGAATAATTATGGAAGTCCCTGAACAGGAGCTGATGTTCTTTCTTAGAGATAATGGGCAAGCGAGTAAACTCAGCATGTTGAACAACTTTTTCCTTCTCTTTCATCGCAGCGTCTCTACTGTCATCCCACAGTACCTGCCTTGTGAGTTTCTTGAGGAACTGAGCTGTTAGAATGCCATATCCTGCCCTTCCGTTTATCGTGAAGACTCCCTAGTGGGTGAAACATATCAAGGAGAATCTGATGACCTCAGTAGGCCCCCTTCAGTGCTGGAATGCCACAATAGAGATGGTCACTGAAGAAGAATATTAATGATACAAGTGTATTCTTAAGAATGATGGCCATGTAGGAAAATTGAGACATGCCACAGTGAGCATTTGGAAATGTCATCTGACCTTAAATAAGCCCTTTAAATAGATCCAAGCATGGAGCCAAACATCAAAACTAATGAAGTGCCTGTGAAAGCATGTGCATACCATGGAAAGCAGGGTAAATGAGGCACAAGAACAAGCATGAGATTTATGGGTGGTTTTTAGGTCCCTGGGGCAGGGGTAGGAAGCACAAACCCAAAAGCTTTCTGTCTGTCAAAGGGGCTCTCCTACAACTCTCCTACACTCCCAGATTGTATGTCCAGATTGGACATGGGTGGGTGTTGAGCAGCTTCCTGTCTGCATCCTGTATCCTGGCAATGGGGAAGCTCCAAGGTGAGAAGTGAGTAGCCCATGGTGTAGGGCCTCAAGGGAGGTGCCACCCTGTTGCACCAACAGAAAGCTGGTTGCTAGAGCTGTGGAGATGATATAAAGTGGTAGACAAGAGAAGTTCAATAAATATATTCCTCTGCTCACTTTGTATGACATTATACTCTGTAATACCCTGTGCTGAGGAATTAACAAATTCCATAGCATTTTACCAATATGAGGGAGTGGCACACCTGCTGTGACAGTTTAAGAATATATCTAACCATTTATTACAAATCTGGATTTAAACTGTGAGGAGTGAAACATGCCATTCAAGGTTAGGGCACAGCTGCTCTCTAGACACGAGTGTCAATGAAATAAAAATTAACAGTGCAAGATGCTAATCAAATAAGGAAACCCCAGCATTCCTCTTAGAAATGATAATAGCCTGACCCATATTTATTCTTACTTTCTGTAAAAAATTGGTGTTTTCCATAAGTTTTTGAGAATAAAACCGCCATATAAGAAAACGAAAAAAAAAAGATAGATGGATGTTAAGAAATGAAGGTGCCTCATAATGGGCTATAAACTTGTACTTCTTTGTTGCCCATACACTATTGATGAGCTTGCAGCATTTTATACCTCCTTAATTTATGATGAAACAGTTTTATTTCTTTCAGCAACAGCAGATATAATTTCCTTATCTATCATTAGAATAGTTTAATATCTTCATTTATCCACACATCATAAAGCAGAGACAGATTTTTATATCTACTCCAATCACTTATTGCTCCTGTTCCAGAAAAGAAAGCACAGTTTTCTGCTGATTCCAAAGTTAGACGGAAGGCCAGTATCTTCATGATTCACCCAATTGAAAGAGAAGATTAAAGAAACGGGGCTTCTATTGCCACTGTTTCTTTGTAGCTATGGTTAGGGCTCTTGTTAGGCTTTGGAACAAATCAAAAACACATTGCAAATGCTGGATGTGTAACAGTGAAAGTCAGCCATGATAACTCTTGGGAGGAAGGAGCTAGTTTCCTAACTAAATCCATGAGAGTCCTCGGGGGAATGTTCTCTTCGTCCTTCTTATCTCAGTGGCAAAACCTCTCATGAGCAAAACACATGGGGCTGGGTTTGAGAGGAGCAGCTCAAGACAGCTGAACAATGTTTGAGTCATTGCTCTCAGAGGCGCCCCTACTATTATCTTGTTTCTTTTTCTATTAAATATCTCTTGAAAAGGCCTTCTCTTTCTGCTATATAAGGTCAGTGCTTTAATTTAGTTTGTTTTCAAAATATTCAATATCTAGCTGGGATTGTATTATAATAGCAGGCTTTCCATCCTCCATTTAGAATACCACTTGGGAAGGTCTGTGTCTTTTAGAGCTGCTATAACTTAAGGTCTCAGAGCACTACCATCTGTAACATTGGGTCAGATTGAATAAGTTCCCCTCAGACAGATTTAAAGTCCATCAGGTCCTAGAGAAAGATCATCTGAAGGGCCGTAAGATTAACTGATTTTCTTGTCTTCGAAGGGAACAAGTGGACACTTCAACAGAAGGACTTCAGCTGGTTGTGACCCATGAATCTGTCAGCGATATTTATCACAACATGTGTAATATTAGGCAAGGCCTTTTTTCTCCTCTTTAATGTCATTTTGAATTATGCATTCTACATCATGCATAGATCTATTGGTTTTTAATTGGTGACTTTTCTTTTGGAAGTCTGGGATGCGTTTGCTTTTCATGTCAACCTACTTCTGATTTTGTGTTTAGGGTGAATTTGGTCAGGTATCTGTTTAAAATTGACGTTCCATTACGGACACTTGAAAACCACTTTCTATTACAACCAATTAGATGTAATTGGTTTTTTTGACAACTCACTGAATTATAATACATTGGTATTTCCTAACTAGCTGAAACCCTTTATGGGTTTTGTTTTGTTTTTTGTTTTTTACATTTTAATCCCAGCCATGCTACCAATTATGTAACCTTCTCTAAGGGAAATAATGTCAGTTTCCACTTCCTTAAATTAATCTGTGTTTTTTACCTGATATAAATGGCCTGCAGTGACTTGGTGATAATTATCACTTACTACGTACCACATTTTCAGGGCCACTGTACACTACTGTTGAAATTGTATCCTACACAAGAGCACAGGAGGTAAATGGAGGCTGAAATCTAGTCTACATTCCACTTGACAAATTGCCCAGCAAGAGAAAGGGCTACTTTTTTTTAAGGTTTTTTTTATTTGGGGAAATGGGAGAGGGGAACAGTGCTGCAGAATCTGGGGAAGGGGAACAGACAAGTTGCTTTCCTTTTGTTCTTCAGTCTAGTTGTGAAGGACGTTGCTTCACTGGCCCATATTGGTATTATCATTGTGCTCTTCCTGGGTGAGGCAGATAAGTCGCTGGTCTATGGATGGCCACTCATGGCGGCTCTTGGCAGCTCACATCGGCTGCTGTCCACACAAGGTAGCTTATGGCAGCCCACTGCAGCCTATGCCATCACCGGCGACTCACGGCAGCCCAGCTCCAGGTCGAGCTGTTGTTCACCACCTTAGTGGTAGAGGGCACAGTGTCACTGGCCCTCATGTGGGATCCAAACCAGGGCCCTGCTGCTCAGAGCCAGCGTCCCAAGCTAGCTCTTAACCAATGCACCACTCAGTCGGCCCAGGGCTACATTTTTTTAATTCGTGGAAGGAATTATATCAGAAGCTATGTAGACACTATAATATTTAGCCTGTTCCAACTCTGCACAAGTTATATGTTACTATTGATATCTTCATTTCATAGATGCATAAAACTGAGGCTAGTGCAGGATGACATAATCAGGAAGTAGAGGAGTCAGATTCAAATTTCAGTCTGCAGGGTTGCACAGCCCGTTTCTTCTCTCTGAGCCAAGAGACCTCCACTACACTGGAGACCCGCCTTCCTAGGAAAAGGCATTGTGTCTTCCTGGAGTGTGACTATATTCAAAATTGCTTCCTCATGACTCTCCCAGGACTTATGGATAGTTTTGCTTCTAGTTTTCTGTGAATCATTCACCTAGCATTGACCAATATAAAGTGAAAATTTAGGAAAATCAAGCTTGCATTTACTTGGCTCCTCTAGCTTTTGGCTTGCAGAGGAAACTTAGAGTTTCTCTTCTGGTTAGGTCTCCTTTAATGGCAAGAGAAACAAACTCAAAAGGGGTGGGAGGAAGGATTATCGGATGGTTACAGAGAGTTCTCAGGACAGTCTGAGAACAGCTCAATACTAGGCCTCAGAAAGATCAAGAAGCTAATCTCTGGAAGGGCACTTATGCCATGTGGTGCTCTCTTACTGTCACCTTCTGTCTTCTCTCGGTGTTGTCTCCATTTGTCCTGATGCATAAAGACCAATGACCTTTACCTCCTTTAAACCTACACTACTTCTGATAGTTCAATATTGAAGCGATTAAGTGTGCAGG
>NW_017731689.1:1250874-1251868 GCF_001890085.2 Hipposideros armiger
TTTTTTCAATAAAAAGTACATATTTAAAGTATACAACATGATGTTTTGATATACATAGTGGAATGATTACTGCAGTCAAGCTAAGCTAATTAATATATCCATCTCCTCAGTTAGTTATGTCTTTGTGAGTATATGAAGAGAGCATCTGAAATCTTTCCTAGCAAATTTTTAGTATTCAGTACAGTGCTACTAATATCGTCCCCATGCTGCACATTAGCTCTCTAGACTTAAGCTATATAACTGCAACTTCGTACATTTTGGCCAATCTCTCCCTGTTCCCCCACTTCCCCGCCACAGTAACCACCGCTGTGCTCTCTGCTCTATGCATTTGACTTTTTTAGATTTCATATATAAATGAGATTATGCAGCATATTTCTTTCTGTGTCTATCTTATGAAAGAGATTTTTAATTAGCTTATGTTTTCCAAATGAGCATTCT
This sequence comes from Hipposideros armiger, assembly GCF_001890085.2. NCBI lineage: Eukaryota > Metazoa > Chordata > Mammalia > Chiroptera > Hipposideridae > Hipposideros > Hipposideros armiger. The sequence goes on from NW_017731689.1 coordinate 1,251,313, forward strand.
GTCTTTTTTAGCAGTCATTAATATGTATTATATATAAATATATACATACATATATAACATGTACACATATATATAAATATATATATATCATGTGTAATATATGTATCTGTGTTTGTTCTTGTACATCATTTGCTTCTAGTGTGACACCTTTAGCTCATAAGAGCAGGGCTTCAGCTTTCTTGATCACTCCAGAATCTTCTCTCATCTAGAACAGTGCCTGACACACAGTCCGGCGTTCAGGATTGAAATAATGAATGACTATTATGACTACTGTTAATTATGTAGTGTGGTATTTGGGCAGTATTCTCCAGGGCTTTTGAATGTATAGAATTACTCTCCCATGTAATAAAACATCTGTATTTTTTGCCTTTTGTATTTCGTTTTTATAATTTCTCTCTTCCACTTGTTATTTATTTAGTTTTCTGATTATGCCTGCCAAAAGTAGGTACTTTCTAACTCTAATATCCAGGCTGGAGGGAAATGGGAAAATAGATACCCAAACTTTAAAAAGCTTAGTTACATTAATGTGAATATTAAATGTAAGACAGGGATTGAG
>NW_017731689.1:1253283-1266732 GCF_001890085.2 Hipposideros armiger
TGCTTGATGTTTCTCAGGAATTTTCCAGTTCTCTTCAAAGGTAATATTATGGGAAGAGATTAGTGTGGAAAACAAGATGTCTGCATACAAGTCATGGCTCCAACCCTACATCTGTCATGTGGGGAAGCATGTTTTCTCTCAGGGTTTCAGTCTTAGGACCAGGATGCAGTGAGGCAAGTGAAATGCCTAGGGCACAACAATCTCAGGGACATGGAGTGCAGTGTCAGCCCTGGGTATTTTGCACCCTGGGCACCTCACTTGCTTCAGTCTAGTCCAGGCCCCATTCAGTTCCCTTTCTTTTAGATGAGTGTTTTGGTCTTAATCATTGGGTCCCAAAGTGGGACACAGGGAACAGGAGTCTTCTGGCTGCTTCAGAAAATGAAATTCTGTACAATGGGGAGGGGGTGGGTGATGGCAAATTTGGAAAATGTAATATACTACATCTCCATCTCCATCTTGGAGATTACAATAAGTCTTATTGGTTCTGATCCAAGATAGCCTACAGAAAATACACCTGTTTACCTTGATATAATTCATTGTTTCTAAAACTATTATCAAAACTTTTTGTTCTCTCTCCTAAATAACTGAAAAAAAAAAAGTGTCGTCTTAGCAAAACTGTATATTAGGAGCTCTAACATGCAATTTCCAAGTTGGTCATTGGAACAGCCCCATGGGGTGGACACAATTACTACCCATATTTACAAAGCAGGAAACAGACTTAGAGGTAAAGTGAAATCATTTGAAAAGACACCCAGTGCTTTACCAACTTGCTTGCCTGATGTTAATGTTGGACTTAACATTCATAGAGAAGTTTTCTTGTGTTCCTCACTTTTGTGAAAATTAGCATAACATTTTATTTTCATGACAATGAAAAACTCATTTTTGCATAAATGCAGTAACATCCTTGGTCTAAGCTTTTATTTTTCTTTAAAAAAATATGTTTTCAACTACTTCCTATCTTAATTGCCTTGTGGTGAAGCTTTTACTTACCTCTGAGCCCCCAGCCTGCCATGCATTCCTATCCTTCTTTCAGCACTGATTGGTTCAGCAGGCTTCCAGAGGCTCCTGAGCAATGTGAAATCCAACCCCAGGGCTGTGTAATTTGCTGAGGGTTACCCAGATTCGGCACTGAGATAAACAAACAGAACAGTAAGAGGGTGGCATTCAACAGTGCTTTGTGTAGAGATGGCTGTCCAGATTGCGAAGAGAGAAGCAGGTGATGGAGAGAACAGCCGTTTCCAGAAGACACTTCTATAAGTGAAACACCTCTTCTCTGGAGTGTCGTGGTGTACACTGGGAGTTCCTTACTGAGCACCAGTGATACACCAGGGACTGCACCATTCCAGACAGAGTGTGGTGGAAATGATATGCATGTGCTCTTGTGTCTTACAATCTGGTAGTCTCTTGTTCCAAACAAATGTCCAAGTAAAGCTAATGAATAAATTGCGAATTGAGAAAAATTATTTCCAATTCCCTACTGTTGAACACTTCTCTCCACTGTCCCTTGTGATTGGCAGAACATGTCAACTTAACGGTTGAAGAATGCTTTAGCTACATCCACAGAGTATTTATATTTTATATTTACAGTTATATTTACATTTACATTTATTTTATTTTATATTTATGTTTATATTTATATTCAGAAACTCAACCCCTCAGCAAGTCTTTCAGTCCAGGAGCTGTGAGGTCAAATAGAATTTCCGCTAGTCCATATTCAGGGTGGCTGAATACATACTTTGGCTTTAGTGACAGTGGCATAAAACCCCCTCTGGATCTGAAGTGACTGCCAACTGCAGGACTTTGTGCTTGAGAGAAATGAATGCAGTTCAAGTTGACTACCCTTGATGCAGATTCTCTTTTTGTGGGTCCATCAGATCATTCTGCTGACTTCCTCTTAGTGAGTGAGAAGATCATTGGCCCCAACACATATGCTGCCAGGCTGCATCTAGAGAGCGGGGTCAGCTCAGCATTCTATCACATCCTGAATTTCTCTTTTAGAATGAGATCACCATCTTGATCTTGTGTTCTGTCTTACCATTAGCATTTATATATGTTAGGGGAAGTTTGCCAATTAGATATCTATCTATGGGACCTAGTTGCATCCTGAGAGAAAACTCATTTTCAGGGAGAGTTTTTCATATAAAGCCTCATCATTAGAGGACAGAGGGTTGATTCTCAGTACTGCATGGAGGGCTTAGAGCATGCTTCCATTAGGGTCCTGATATTTTTTTCTCCTTTCATCTCACTAGATTTTAAGAACTTGGACAATAGAGAACATGTATTACTCATCTCCAAATCCCTGGTGTCTTCTGTAGTATCTGGTCCATAGAGGGCACTCAATAAGTATTTTTGAATAAATTGATATTTCAGGGTTAGGGCTAAGCTTAGGTAAAGGACTGGAATTAGCATATGTTCTTTCTGTGTACTAGGGACTGTCCCAAGCAGTTTACATGCATGATATCCTTTGTTAGCTGCAGTGATCCTTTGAAGTAGAGAGTGATATTGTTATCCTTATTTTTCACATAAGGAAATTAAGGTGAAGAAAGCTAAGCGAATCGGCTATATTCACATGGCTGATAAAGAAGCTTCTGACCCCAGAATTGGGTGGCTCTAAATCTCATGGAACCTACTAAAAATTCTTGTGCTGATGTCAGCCTGACTCTCTAGCTGTATCTTTAGGGCACAGTACAAAAACTGAGACAGTGGGCCACATTCAACCATATTTAAAACATTGACATAAAATAATTAACGCAAAATATCACGACTATAAAATACCTTGCATGCTAGATGTCAGCATGCTTAAAATTTCTTAGAATCTGAAACTAAAGATGAGAACAGATTATAAAGATTATTTAATCAATTGCCATCTTCTATTCGATTCTAGGATATTTAAGTATGTCACTCTTGTTGGTGTAGTGTTAATGGCTGTCTGAGCAATGAGGAGTAAAAGGAAGCCCCCTTGATATTTCAGAGTCTGAATTCAGACGTGACTGAAGATCTACTTCCAGATTTCCTAATTTTGTTGGGCATTAAATAAATTTCCTTTTGTTGTTTGTTTTGTTTTATGTGTTAAACAATTTTCAGTTGGATTTTTCTCATTTTAAATAAAAAGAGTTCTGGAAAGTACAGCATATAATTCACCTACCAGTTCTAAATCTATGGTTTTTCCAAGACCATCCAGTGACATGGTGTTAAGGCTGGGATTAGGAGTGCATATTCCTTTACATCCCAATCTGGGATTGACATGAGTCTTTCTGAGTTTGAATTGCCTAGATTGGAATGGGACTCTGGGCCACTTTAATTCTTTTTTCTTCAGCTTTATTGAGGTATAATTGACAAATAAACTGTAATATATTTAAAATGGGCATGGTGATGATTTGGTAAATTTGTATTAATACATTGTGAAAGCATTCCTCCCTTCTAGTTGATTACCATATCCATCACCTCAAATATTCATATGTACATATATTTTGATAGATATACAAATATATTAAAATGTACGCATATGCATATAAATGAGAACATTTAAGTTTTACTTTCTTAGCTATTTTCAATTATACTATACAGTGTTATATAGTGTAACAGTGTTATATTGTATAATCAGCTATAGCATGATCAGCATTCAGCAGCTTATGTCTCAGGAAGTAGAAACTTAATATGAATAGCAGATTGGTAAAATTATTGCGGCGACACAAGAACGTAAATGGCAAAAGGAAGCTTCAGAATAAAAAGGAAACATTAGCAAAGCAAAGAAAGAAGCAATGGCAGTTTTTTATAAAGCAGTTGCAAATGAAGATGTGTGGCTTGGAAGAAGACAAGGAAAACTCAATTTACTACAGAAATTAGAGAAAAGGAAATTGAGGGATTGAAGATACATTAAAAGCATTATAGGCTTCTAAATATTCTTTGCAGAAGAAAGTCAGGGAAATGGAACAAAAAGTCCAGTTACATCTTCTGACTGAAGAAGATCATCTTAGACAACTGAATGAAATTGAGAAATACTATGCCGCAGGGACGGTCAGTTTGGATTGGCACAAGGGAATTATGAAAAGTTAGAACAGGATGAAAGAGCCCAGGTGCAGACTGATCACTGTGTAATCCCTGAACTGGCCTCTTGCTGCTAGTCCAAGGAAGAAGACAGTCCCAAGAATAGAAGGTAGAGGAATGAAAATAACCTGGACTTTGATCATTTATATCACTGAGTGCTCAAATCAATTAACATAATAAGAACCTGCCCAACTATGGACTCCTGTTATGTGAAAGTATACATTACCTTATTATTTGATGGATTAAGTGTGGTTTTCTGATACTTGTAACCAAAGCATCCCAAATGATATGGACACTGCGCTTTTCATTATGGAATGTTGTGTTTTGCACAAAATGAGATGTTTAAAATATAAAATATATTCTTTTTATAACATCAATATGGTAGTTTACTTTTTAAGGATGTTCGTGTGCTCTAACAAATAAATTCCACTGGCTCCCTGAAAAAAACATCAGACAATAGATTTTATAGTGTGCTATAACAGTGTTATATAATATAATCAACTCTAGTCACCATGTTATACATCAGACCCTCAGACTTTATTCATCTTATAGCTCAAAGTTTGTACCCCTTGACCAACTTCCCCCTACTTTCCCCACCCACTGAAATTCTTACTTGTGTTCCCATGAAAGATCTTGAGATGTTTCTAGGGCGAACTAACGCGTCTGTGGATTTTTATAATTGGATTTTGCTGCAAGTGTCTTAGACTCTGTTTTATGAATTATTTGGACAACTTCTTCACTGCTACTGCCTAAGGATTCAGCATCTGCTAGTCTTTGCTCTTGAACTTGTTAAAAACAAACAAACAAAAAACAACACACATTTATGGGTCTAAGGGTTGTCTGACATTTGAATATAGTCTCATTTATTTGCCCTCCAGATACTTTCTGCAGTTTTTGACCTAAGTATCTACCCTAGTGAGAATTATATGTTCTTATTGTGGAAAATAATGAGCTTGATTTTAAATAAGAATATGAAGTTAACTGAAAACACTTAAGGTTAAAGCAACATTTTTAACACCCCTTTATCAGGTATTGGGATATTGCTGAGTTTCATTTTTTCTTTATCTCCCTTCAGCAGATTCGGTATGTTTTCATGACTAATTATATTAGCTATGTTTCATGATTCAGTGAAATTATAATAATATTTCAGATGCACAATCATTTATCACCTGCACTTAGAGGCACCTCTTTCTCTCTGTAGTTTGCACTTTATCAGTTTAGTATCAAACTTAACCTGATAATCTTTCAACTTCAAATATCTTGGGATGAGAATAGAACTAAAATAATTGAAGCCCTCAATATGGGGATCATATTACCCATACTAAAAATAGAAGATTCCATGTGCTAAATTATATTTGCTTGCATATTGCTAAGTATATTTAATAAAAAGTTTTATTAACTTCATGGAAATGAATGAATTTAATGTAAAATTGTAGCTGTGCCATACATTTGATTATTTATTGAATTTGACTTAGATATTTGCACATTTTCTTCTGGTGTTTTTTAGCTACATATTTGATGTAAACTTATTCAGCAAATATCGTAGTTCTAAATACACTAATATGCATAAAATAACTGGAGAAAATTCAAGATGATTATATGACATATAAATAGGATTTCTAAATTAAATGGCAAATGTGTGTCCCGAACGGCAGTTGCATTGAGTCTTGAGCTGGGTATCAATTGCAGGGTTCTTACCCTAAGGTTAGGATAGACTTCAGTGGAATCATATGCATGTGCCTACAGTTCTGGGTACTTACTCTTTCTTCTGTTAGGCGTTCATAGCTTTCATATGATTCTTAACGAAGTGCATCTAAATCCTAGTGACATCATAGTTTCTCCATTGGTAAAATTGAAGACAATAAGTTTTATTTTCCCTGAATTTCATTCCTCCTCTCAGATTCTGATTATTCATCTTGTGTGTTCACTGAGTTTCTTCTTTTTTCCTCCCTCCCCACCTCCCTGCTTTCCTTCAAGTAAATAATGTAGTCAAGCTCCCTTATAAGATGAAAATAAGTTCTACTGATGAGTAGCAACTCTCCAAAAGTCGCATGGTTTGTTTCTCTTTGTTTGGGAGCCGGATGTTAGGGTACTTTGAACTCAGATTTCACCAAAGGAATATTTTATATAAAGATGTTAGGATAGAGTAGTGAGAGTGAAAACATGCTGGCAAAAGGGGAGGGTAACGGTTGCTTAATTGACATGAGCAATGAATTCGCTAAGCCAGAGAGAAAAGTTTGGCTTTTTAACAAAGGACTAGAAAAATGACAGAGATCCAAGCAGTGGAGTCAGAAATTATAGAATGATGGAAATGATTAAAGCATAGAGGGTCAAGGCAGAAAACAGTGCAGGGCAACTGCTTAGAAGAGGTGGTGCTGTGGGGTGCTCCAGAATGCATACAGAGAGACTGTTAAATTGCATGGGAGCTGCATGCAAAGGGCATAGCAATAAGCCTGCAGCTACTGCTCTACCTTCCCTCATGCATCCTGCTTCTCACCCACAGATTTTTCTCTCTGCAAAAAACAAGTGCAAAAGCTACTTAGGAAGTAGACGTTTCTGGAATGAACTAACATGAATGATGGCAATTGAGGCTTTGGCAGTGAAGAACCTTTGGCCTGTCCTACCAAATGCGGAGAGGAGTTGAGAATGAAACTTCATGTCGGGAGCACATACGGTATTCACTGAGCAGCTGGTCAAAGTCTAGGCCCTCCTTCCCGGTGTAGAAAGGGGACCACATGTGTGTGTGGTCTGGCCTCTGCTTCCCTGTGAGGTGTCTCTGTTATGGAAGGGATCTCATGTGGCATTCACGAGCCCCTCACTCCCTGGGTACCTGAGACACTGAGAGGGAAGGCCTCTGAATTCAGGTTTCTGAATTCTTTCTTGAGGAAATTCCTGCCACCACGGTTTAGGTAGTCTGAATTCATTCTGTAAATGAAAAACAAACCAAAAACCAAAACCAAACAAACAAAAAATGGTATAGGGAAAAGGGCAGGGGATTTTGGAGGCTAAATGGCACAAATTGAGTCAACTCAGTATTGCATCCCTAAGCAGTTTCTGCATATGACAGAAATGCAGACATGTGCATATTGGACTTGGTTCAGAATTTAATTAGATTGTGGATGTGGTAGAACTTTGGAAAGCTCTTTACAAATGTTAGCTTATTTATTTTAAGGCCCAGAGACTGTTTTCAGGTTAAGCTTGTATGTAGTAAACAGAGCGACACTAAAATGGTGCACAGTGGGAACCCCCTGCTCGGCTACATGTCCCTACAGAGCAGCTGGAAGCAGCCAAGCATCCTGAGTTGGGGTGGGTGGTCTGGCTTCCAGGCTGGCCCTTCCATTTACTCATCTTGGAATCTTCAGGAGTTCATTTGATCTCTCTGTTTTCCCATCTTTAAAAATGGCCTATAAAAATTGTTTCCATTTTTCTTATGAACTGGAACAAGATTTATGTGAAACCCTTTTAAAAGACATGACAAGGGGGTATGCCCACCTTATATTGTTCACATTGTGAGGGAAAGTCAACTCTATGAGACACTAGATTATACCTACCTCTGGTCCAACAAACAAACAAACCCAGCCTTACAAAGACACGATTTCTAAAGTTCCATCTTGAGGTGATTCGTTTAGAGTTGAAAGAGTGAACACTTCAGTCATCTCGAATGATTTACTTGCTAAGTAATCTTGAATGGTTCTTTAAACTGCCTGGAATTCAGTTGCTTCACTGGTCATATGGATGCCACGATTGGTATCAGAATTCCTGCAGGTAGAGAATATATACCATATCTTGCCCATAGTACAGTCTCACTATCAGCTCACTTCCAGCTATACTGTACAGTGTTACAAGGAAACACGTTAGTGGTGTGAATGAAAAGTTCTTATCAGGTGTCTGGCTTCTGATGTTCTTTAGGTTTTTGACCAGAACAAAGTACATAAGAGTGATTTTACATAGACATTTTAAGGAACAACTAAGAAACTAAAAAATAAATAAAAGCATATGAAAGAACACATTAATGTGTTCAAGTGAGAGAAGAATAGTTTCGTTGTAACGTTTTCACTTTTCCTTAGATTTAGGAACATTTTAAAATAAAATGAATTAGTAACACGAACATCCAGAAATGTAAAAGGAAGATTAGTAATGGAAATATATATATATTGTTCCTTCTGTGTAATGTTGCCTTCAACAGGCCATGCATTTATGTAGAGTCTCAGTTTCCTTCTTCACCAAGTGATGCCATTCAGTCCAAGGCCCTTTCCACACTGACATTTTCTAGGTCTGTGTTGCTCGGAGCACATTTCTGAATCTTTGCCTTGGATTAATCTATCCCTAACAGCGGAAGCTTGAATTGATCCCTGGGAGCAGGCGGGAGGCACTCTGTGGCAACATGACCACATTTCCAGCCTCAGTCCTGGCTCCAGAGATGCAGCCTTGCTAATGGCCATCTCTTCAGGACTCTGCTTAATGAACATCTGTGCAGTGCACTGCAGGTGGACCAGTGAGATCCCACACCTGGACCTCTTTTAAGAAGTGGCTTATTTTATGGTTTCCTCTTGGTTGGAGTCAGGACAGTTGAAGCTCTTAATCCCAGCACTGGTCCAGAGCAAAACAGACACTCTGCATCAAGAGCAGCAGGGGGAATTTAACTCGATGCATAATTTATCTCCTAAGGCACAGGCTCTCATATGGGCATCCCAAATAGAGACTTTTCATTTATAAAGGTGTTTTCAATGTACTGTGGCAGCCCGTGTGGAGGTAGAATGTGGGTCGCTTTTCCCTTGGTAGACATAACAATTAGGATGCGGGAGACCCTTCCACTGCTCAAGGAAAAATGCCAGGGTTTTGACAGTTTTCTTGAAAGCAAAACGGTTTGAGTTCCCAGATACCAGCATGGGCACTTTATTTTTGTTCCTTCCTTTTATCTAGTTTAATGGTTCTTTCACTTCAGGGTTCATAGATGCCACTCTGCAGGGCCGTGTGTTTCCAACTGCATGTGTGATGTATTATGGGTGGCTCAGGGGACTTTCCAGCATAATGTTGACAACATGAAATTTTTATATTGCACCTGAATATGGAGTCTAACCCTAGTAAAAGAAGCAATTCCATCTCACTGTTTTTCACCCTAACGGTTGACAATTCTTAAAATCATTGATAATAATGAGTTAGCTAAATTTGGATATGGGCCCTCGTACACTAGCTGAGGGTCTCAGCAAAAGCATTTTCATGAAGCAATTGGTCAATATCTACAAACTTTAAAAATGTGCAAATTCTTTGACTCTGTAATTCCATTTCTGGCATTGTTGAAGACATATTTGCACGTGTGGCCAAAGATGTGCAGACAGATGTTTATTGCAGGATTGATTATATTAATGAAACAAAGCCATTAAAGGACATACTTCCTTGGGTATCATTATATTGTGCTTTCAATAAAATTGTAATTTCTTACCTTGATCTGTGAGACCCTGAATGACCAGGTTCTTGGTTATGTCTCCAGTCATTTCTGTGTTCTTTGCCTTCTTGTCAGAGACACAACAATCACTGGGCGCTTTCTAGTAACTCTACCAAAGAGGAGTAGATAATAGATTATAATACATGTAGACACATAACAAGTTTGTAACTAATTAACTAGTTTGAAGCAGACTTATGGGTAAAGATGAAAAGATCTCTAAGACAATATCACCTTATATAGAAAAAAACTAGAAATGTGTGTATGTGTGTATATGATATATATGTATATATGATATGCATGTTTTGTGTGTGGGTGAGTGTGTGCATGCACCCAGTCTTTGCTCCTCCATAATTCTGTGGCAATTGTAAACCTGTTCCTTCAACTTGGCTGAGTGGAAAGCCTGAATGAGCAAATTATTGAATTTACCACTCCCCCTGACTTAAAAAGAGAAAAGGAAAAACTCTGTTATTTAAATCCCACTGCCTTAGAATTACTGGCAATTCAGGAAAATAGGCACTGTATGTGTGTGTGTGTCTGAAAGATAACTTTGACACATATGTTTACTCATCTGTAGAAGTGGTTAATAATTTTGCTTTACTCCATTCGTAAGGTTTAAATGAGAATAAATATGCTTTTAACACTTTGAATTGAGCGTAGGAACATCATTTTCATGTGGGTCCTTTTACTCTCTCCACTTTTTAAATATAATTATCTAAGTATTTCCTCTGCTTACATTAAGCAACATGTCATATGGTGTTATAATTTTTGTTTCAACAATCATTTAAGAAGCTCATGACAGGTAGATTAAGATATTATATTTATCCCTACATTGGACCTTTCTGATGTTTTTTTGTTTGTTTCTGAAATTCCATACCTTTTTCTGCCATTTCCTTTCTGTTTAGAGGACTTTAGCCATTCATTGAGAGTAGTTATGCTGGCTACAAATTCTTAGTTTTCTTTTGTCTGAGAGTGTTTTGATATCACCTTCATTTCTGATGGATATTTTTGCCAGATGTAGAAATCTTGGTTGATAATTCTTTTTTATTTTTTTTTTCAGTACTTGAAAAATGTTGTTTTACCTCCTTCTGGCCTGTGTGTTTTCAGATGAGAAATCTGTCATCCTAATTCATTTTTCCCTATAAGTAATGTGCCATTTTTCTCTGTTTTCAAGAATTTTTCTTTGTGTTTTCAGAAGTTTAATTATTATCTTTGAGTTTATTCTATTTCAACTTCACTCAGCCATCCATTTTCTGGTCTTTGGCTAGGGGAGACAGGCTTTTCTTGTGTTTCCGTGCCTGTCAGAAGTTCTGGGCTGGAGGCTACTGCAGTGCCCCATCCAGAGTTTATGGGAGTCAGTAAGAAAACAGAGGAAACTCATTGCCAATTTGTTCCTCAAGTATTGAGTTCTCTAGGCCGTCCACCTGCTTTCCATGTTAACGGGTCTCCCTATGTTTGTTCATTATGTATGTTCAGGGATTTTTAGTTGGGCCAAAGGAAGAAGGTCATTCCATCTTGGCCAGAACCAAGAGTCCTCTGATAATGTGCTTTTAAATTATAAAGTCCAACGCAAATGCGAGAAACTAATGTCAAGATTAAAATCCAAGAAACACTGATGTAGACAAGTATATAGGAGAGAGATTATATTACTTCAAAGAATAAGCTTGTTTTAGTCTCTCTGGGAGTGATATTTTCATGCTAACAATAAACATGGTACTGATAAATTTTTAGAATTAGTTCGCTAAAACAGGTTCTCTCCATGGAATGACTTCTTGTAGCATTTTGTTTTATAGATTATGGTTGTTGTGTCTTTTAAATGTGTTCCATAACTCCTTTTAGAAATTCAAAATGTTTATCACTTCACTTAGTGAACCAGTATGCTAGTCGTTTTCAGTGCCTGAATTGACAAAGATGAAAATCTGTGTTGAAGCAAACTCTTCCTTTGTCTTGTTAAAGAAAAGAAAAGAAAATCTCCTCTAAGCATCTGAACTTTCTCGTCTTGTAAGATATCCTCTTAATTAGAGAAGAGGAGGGATAGGCTGATTTGGTTTTTGTCATCGCAGTATAGTGTTCTCTGGTGACAAAGCACGGTCCCTGATCTTACGAATACTGGAGCCCCACTTATCCATGGAGAATACGTTCTTAGACCCTCAGTGGATGCCTGAGACCTAGGATAATACCAAGACCTCTGTGTACTTTGTATTTTCCCCCTATACATAAAAACATATTTTTACACTTAAGTGAAGAGTTCATGGCCTCCCTTTGGCATCTCTGAATTGCCAGCATCACTACTCTTGCACTTTGAGGCCATTATTAAGGAAAGTAAGGGTGACTTGAACACAAGCACTGTAATACAATGACAGTCAATCTGATGACAGATGGCTACTAAGTGACTAATGGGTGGGTGGCATGGATATATTGGACAAAAGGATGACTCATGTCCCAGGCTGGGAAGGTGAGACAGAGCAAGATTTCATCATGCTCCTCAGAATAATGTGCAACTTAAAATGTATTAATTGTTTATATCTGGAATTTTCCATTTAATATTATTGGATCATGGATGACCTCAGGTAACTGAAACGATGAGAAGCAAAACTCCAGATAAGGAGCGATTACTGCACAGCATTATTAATCTTCCAGCTCAATATCTTTTTTTTTTATAGTATATCATTCTGTGCCTAGGAGTCCGTTTACAACTCATAAAAGTCAGTACCCTGACTATCCATTGGTTTTACCTGCTGTTCTTTCTCAATGTGCTTTGTGTAAATGATGCTAAGCCTCATCTTACCAAGATCTGTTTCCAAATATGTTTACCAGAAATGCACCCAGCATTGCGCTTGAAGATCTACTGGATAGACAGAGGTAATTGTTATTTTAAAATGCTATTACTAATCATTATTACAAAATTTTGTAATTATTATGAAAGAAAGTAGGAGTTTCCATTTGAGTGAGGAAAATAACTGAATACACAAAACTCTTAAAGTTGCCGCAAAAACACAGCCAGAGCACACAAGAAGTTCTAGCCTGAATTGTACCAATATTGAGGCACGGAGGCTGGACTTTTGTGCTTCCAGGTCAGCCACTCTTTGTCTGTGGCCCACCTGGTCTTTTGGTGATAGAGGGTAATGTTGCAGGCAAGGCACCTTCTGTTTGAGAACAAATCTCAGGGTAGGGAGCTCTTGTGAGGGGTTAGCCAACAGCACTGATGGGAATTGTGGAATGGCTGCTTCTGCACATGCGTTATGGGTCTCATTGCATTCCCCCACATTCATACGTTGAAGTCCTACCTCGTTGTACCTCAGAATATGACTGTATTTGGAGATACAGTGCTAATCAAGTTAAAGCAAAGTTATGGAGTGGTCATAATCTAATATGACTGATGTACTTATAAAAAGGGGAAATTAGGACACAGAGAGTGGCATGCATAGAGGGAAGCTGATGGGAAGAGACACAGTGAGAAAATAGCCATCTACAAGTCAAGGAGAGAAGGCTGGAACAAATCCTCCCTGATGCTGTCAGAAGGAACCAAGCCTGGTGACAAGTTGGTCTCCGACTCCTAGCCTCCAGAACTGAGACAATTCATTTCTGTATTTTAAGCCACCTAATTTGTGGCACTTTGTTACAGTAGAAAACGAATACATACATCAAATTTAGTTCATGAGTCTCTTCCTTGAAAGTCTGGGACATCGAATAAGATGATTTTGAAATCTCAGAGGGAAGAAGCTGTGCATTGTAAACCTCGAGAGTATTTGTAGTCTAAGTTTTGGACATACGGAGAAAGTTAGTCTTTGACACAAGAAAAAAATGAAGCTAATATCTACAGAGAAGTAAATTGTGTGTGTGTGTGTGTGTGTGTGTGTGTGTGTGTGTGTGTGTGTGTGGAGAGAGCGCGCGCGAGAGAGAGAATGCACTCTAATGGTTCTGTTTTATCTGAAAGTCTGTTTTAGGGGTCCTCGTAT
>NW_017731689.1:1266798-1278927 GCF_001890085.2 Hipposideros armiger
GAGAGAGAGAGAGAGAGAGAGAGAGAGAGAGAGAGAGAGAGAGAATTAAAGAATATTAACTTAAAATTCAGCTATTTAGTAATTGACTTTGGAATTGAATCCATGATCCAGATCCTGAGCTAGCTCCTACATTATCTTTGCTTTAATTTTTTGGCGCCTCCTCTGGCCAACTGTTACTGTATGGGCACAGCACTCAGTAAATGGAGTGTGGGCAGGATTTGAACTCCAACACCCTCCTCAGCTGGTTTTCCCTGTACAGCAATCAATGCATGCCACCAGTACAGAAAACCTTGGTGAGGCTCAGTCTTGGTGTGAAATTTCACTTTTGTTCAATGCTTCCTTCTGTCTCTCAGTCACCAAGTCCTTGTTTTGAATCACCACAAATATCTTGTGATACTGGCCAAGATCAAGTTTATCAGTCCTCGGTTAATGGGTGTGTTATGACCTCCTTTCCCCACTACCTCTCTAATCACCCATCAATGGGGAGGGGGTGCGCAGCGGTGAAAGTGTGTGCTAGGAGGAGCAAGTGGCTTGTTAGGCTTGGTCTAGTGGCTTTTATCTTCTGAGGAGAAAAAGATGTTTCCATATTCTAATTATTTTTACTGTAATTGGAAATTTGGACGCCATATAATATCCCCCAGGAAACTGGAAATTGGTTTGCATCAATTTTTTCTGGAAGTAAATAAAGTCATAATGAAAACATATGCTATCAGCAGAAAAAAAAATATTTATGGTCAGGACTGGTCTAGCTCCGAGACCTGCATTTATGCTGTTCTATGTCACAGGATGCCCACCCCAAGGGTTAGGTGGCAACAGACAAGATGATTGTAATTCTCAGCCACAGAAGGTAGAAGATTACTCAAAATAGATTATTTTCTCAGAGGTTTGGGAAGATTCCAGGTACATGAAGAGAATCTTCAACATAAATAATTGCCCAATTTGTAAACATTTTCATGAGGAGAAAAATCTAATTTAGAAAGTCAGTTTAGGAAAGATGGAATACAACTTATTTAAGAGATATATTTAGTAGGTAAGACACGTACGTAGTTAAGGTGGAAGGAATGAGATTAAATAAAATATAGTATTTCTACAGACTCATGTTTTTCCAGTTACAGTGCTCAAACTTAAACATCCAGTATATAGATGATGTATTATAGAAATGTACATTTGAAACATAGTTTTACTAACCAATGTCACCCCAATAAATTTAATAAACAAATATAGATCCACACGGTAGGGGATTTGGGCTGTGGCGCCTAGATGGGGCCTTGTATACACTTGTCATGGGTTCTAAGAGCAACACAGCATCATCATGCTTTATGGGCTGCACAGGAATGACACAGGGTCCCAAAGATAAACAGAAAGAAAACTCTCGTGTGTGTCTGACGTTACTATTTATCGACTCTAATAATCAGTCTGCTTTGAAAATGTTCCCTGTGCCCTCCCTGAAGATGGACTGCTTTTTAAACAACTATAAACATTCAACTGTTGTCCTCTATGCTGTCATTTTTCTGGGATTTCATTTCAGGTGGTGTCACGAGGGACCACAGTACACACTTTAAGTTCCCCTTGACTATGTTTATGTGGATTCCATCATTCCCTGCAGCCCTGGATGAGGGCAAGTAATACAGTTCGTACTTCCCTCATTGAATTACTCTGATAACCCTTTGTAATATTTACCTCACATTGTGTTAGCAGGTGATAGATCCATTTATCCTTCAGTAGAGGAGTAAATTCACAGAGCATGTTTTGTATCAATGGTCTGATTAAGTGTCCATGGCAAAGGCAGAAATATGCTTTTTTATTAAAAAGTTTGTAAAAATATTGAAGCCTTCTTGAAGTCTAGGTAGGGGTCTATTTTATAATCCATGGCATCACCATCACCACATTCATCATTACTATCTTCATCATCACCGTAAGAATAATAAAAATAAAAACATGTATTTCATACAAACCAGGGACTGAGCTAAGTACTTAAATGTGTTATCTCATTTGATTCTAACACACATACACACACACACACGTCTATGAAATATGAAATAAGTATCATCTGTTTTCTAGATGAAACTTAGAGAAACGAAATTAACTTGCCCAAGGAAACTCAGCTAATAGTGCCAGAGTCAGGATTATCTGCTTCTTTTTTTTTTTTTTTCCTTAATAAGCCTGAGGTGTTACCTACATACCACATAGGGTATGTATACCTGAAATCTTTAAAGCAGAGGTCTAGGAACCTGTCCCAGACATCAATTAACTTCTTCCTGTGCCCTTGAGTCATACTTACATTAACTGACAGAGGGTAGAACTAACCTTTTAATACCTAAACCCTTTTTGTTTCTTTTCTGCAAAGAATGTCAGTACAGGGGGAATGAAAATATTATTATGACACTTATTATGTGTTAAGTTTTTACATCGCATATTTTATTCTCAAGGCAATCCTGAAAGGTTATTATATTCATTTTGGAGATGGTATAACTAAAGCTTCGAGAGGTAAAGTAACCTTCCCCAAGCTCATACTAAAACTGGATAAAAACCCAAGTCTACTGGGCTAACCACCAACCAATCCTAGTTCTAACATGGCTGTTATCAGTTACTGACTCGTTGGTGTGAAAACCTGAGATAAGATCAACATATACAGAAATTGGAAGGCCATGCTGAGAGCACCAAAATTTAGTAGGCGAAAAGAAATGGGGCTGCAGAAAAGGAATTGTGAGGAGTCCAGAGGAAGGCAGCAGGCACACGGGGTGGTGGGCAAGGAGGCGGAAGCAAGTATTGGGGGACAGGGGCGGGGCAAGGTGTGCTTTATAAATGGTCTCACAGCGCCTCCAGGAATGAAATCAGGGAAAGAAAAAATGGCATGATGTGGTGCTGCTTGCTCCAGATACCGACAATGGCTTTTGTTGCTTCCACTTTCCCCATTTCGTGGCTTAAAACTCATGTTTAACTGGATGTGGGCATCTCCCAGCATACTTTTGTTCTTGACTGGGGGATTGAAGAGCAGGATAATATGAAGGTTGTGTTTTGGGAGGAAGGTGGAATGACACTGTTGTCTTCATGTTTCTGTTGTCATGCCACTGCTGCTGTGATTAAACCCTTCAGTACAATTTGCTATTTCTAACTGTGTGCGTAAAGTACTATAACTTTAAAAAAAATCAAATTCCTAATAAATATAAAGGTAAATAAGGAAGTTAGCTAGAAGGAAGACAAAGGCAGTTCTCCAGTGAAGAGCCTTTCATTCCTGGAATGAGCCTGGAAGAGACCTTTAATGAGTATATCTCGGTCATAACTGGGATCCCAGGGAGCCTTGGTTACTCTGAGATTTTTCTCCTGACCACTTGTAAGTTCTAAACACATGGCCACTGAATTGACCTTGACCCTTTGAAAGGACATATAGTGCTCAGACGAGTTCCACCTAGGCACCCAATTCATTTCTCATCAATCTTTACCCCACTTAAGTCACACAAGTGTCATCTGGGAATGGGAGTGAATTTTACATAATCTAGAATAAACTCTAATTTTGAAAACATATATTTACTTTACATAAAGAGATTCAAAACCAAGCATAGACGGTGTTATGATATATCTGCTGTCTACTCTCTGACCAGTTCCTACCAAGTAAACTTAATCAAATATGGATCCAGTGGATCATTAATCCCATATGCTTCTTGAAAAGGATATAATGCTGATTTTCTTAAAATAAGTATTAGTTAATTGCATAAAACTGCCAGGCTCACTTGCTAATATTTTGTCAACCCAATTCCCCATCTAAAATAGTGTATGTGTGTGTTCTGAGGACAAAATACATATATTCACTTCTGTTATAATTTCATGTTCTGAAAACATGAATTTCTTCTAACATGATTGATTTACTACAAATCAGTTTGAGCATAACACATGTTTTGTGTTTGATTATGGACACTTTTGTTCATGTGAAATACCTGCTGAACTTGGAAAATTGTTCCCTGCTGAACAGAGCTATTCAGGAACACACACACACACACACACACACACACACACACACACATACACACACACGCATACGCACGCACACATGCACGCACACACACGTGTCTCAAACATCCATCAGGCAGCTCAATTCACTGTATGTGTTATAAGTTACCTCCATGCACAGCTGGTGTTATATCGTTTTGTCTGATTTCAAACAAAATCCTATTTTTACCACTTAACAATAACTCTCAAGCTTCACCCTTTAAGCGTCTGCTTCAACAAACTTCAGGTGTTTTTAGGGAAACATATTCAATATATGTAAAATTGTGCTACTGGTTTTTTATATGTATATGATATATATGTATATTATATATGATATTGCTATACCTATACTATATATATATATATATATATATATATATATATATATAAATTCATGAAGTTTTACAATCTTATGCTTCTAATTTGATTTTTACCCATAAGCCTGTGGCTTTTGTTGTATGATTATGCACAGCTTGGAAAATTTCAATAACACTTATAAGAACAAAATAAAATGCTTTATTTTTCAAATATTTGCACAGAAAATTACTTTAAGTCCAAAAAATGGATGCTATTTTGAATGTGTGAAATCTTATTATTAACAAAAGATAGGAAGCATGGATTGTGTTAGCAAACCTTGGGAGATTGCTGTGTGATGTTCACATAATGAAAGTGATAAACCACTTCAGACAGTCCATCTATATGTCATTCATTATTCTGATTTAAATGAGGTAACAACTGCCCATGTAGAAGGAATACTTCCTCCCCCACAAATCCTGACAGAGCATGATACTGTCATGCAGACAACAAACCAGCTATTACTGAGAAGTGGACAGAAGATGGGCTGGACATAGTTTAGAAGTGGACACGGTCTGGAAATGGAGATACACCCGTTTTGGGAGTAATGTTTTACCCAGTGTTTTGGAAATGACGATTGGGACCATCGCCTTTGTCACCACCATTGCCACCGTAAGGCATTTATGAAGACCTACACTTGAACATGTGCCAGTATGTATTTGTTGAAAGAAGGTGGGGCCAGGAATCATTTATTGTACAGACTGGACTACATTTCTACATTCTCAGGACATTATGAGAAATCTTTTTGTAAGCCCTTTTTATAAATGGGAAATGTGAGTCTCGTAGAACTTAAATAACTTGCCTAAAGACACACAGTTAATATGCGTAGACCAAGATTTAAGCAGTAATTCTCTATTCTCGAATTCTTACACTCGAATCAAGAAGAGGGTGGGCAAGTTATCTAGTTATATACTCATATGTCCGTGTCTTTGTCAGCCATCTAATTTCTTATCTGTTGCTCTCGTGGTCTCTTATCCTTCTTTTACTTATATTTCTGTGATCTCACCACATATACTCGTAGACATCTTCCCACTTATCTTTCTGCAAACATCAGATTGATTATGGTCCAATTTGAGGAAATAATTCTGGATCATTCATAATACTTAGTATCCTTGGTAAAGTCTTGAAAAAACAGTCCATGGGAAGGTAAGTTGATTTGCCTTCTGAATAAACTGGGAGGTGGTTCTCAAAGTTAGCTTTTCTTACACTGCCTATGACTATGGAGTTCAATATAATATATGTTTAGGAGCAAAAAAGAAGCACCGAAGATTAGCTTGTGGCTTCACAGTGGGAGGAAAGCTAGTGATTACTGACAGTATATCAGACTTGTATCTGGAGGATAGGAATCATCCTAGCTATGTGTAACAGTCTTTCTTCTATTTGGTACAAATGACAACAGCACTGAAAATTGAGTTTCTTTGATTGCCAAGATTTTAGTGGCCCTGTGTCCTCCACCTTCTACTCACATTAAGTTAAAGAGATTTGATCTTTTCCTTACCCTTAAAAGAAATGCATCTTTAGGAAGAGAACTGAGGTGGCAGTGACATTATAGGAGATAATGAATTCACTGATAAGGTCAAAGGAATGTCATTCAACAATTGTCTCGAAGGTTTATTTATAACTTTGATGAGAAAAGGCAAAAATTATGTTTGGGTATATATATTTGTAAATCTAAAAAATGCTACCTGATATAGAAGTGCTACAAACTGATCTCTGTGGATATACTTTGCATTTTGATCTTAGGGTTGGACAATTTGAGTAACATTCAACAAATCTTAAGGAAAAAAAATATGCAGTTTATCGTTAGGCAGGGATTTTAAAATGTTGCACACAAATATGGAAACTTCAGTTAATGTCTATAGATGAAAATGTACAATAAATTAATAAACTCAGATAGGCAAGAGCGTTCAGTGTAGGGAGCTGGCTGCACTGTTTTTCAAAAGTTTGTCGAATATTTTTTAGAGTATAGAAGTAAAAACTCATTGGGTTCTTGCTACAAAGTGTATGAAATTCACATACAAGTGAAGAAACACAAAGACCTTTTAAATTTAAATAATGGCCATTCTGACTTTAAGCAGACTATCTCACTGATAATAAATGATTGGCTTTGTATTTGCTTATTCTTTTTCTCTGTTCTAGGTGTGAGCCATTGGTGTTTGGCCGTGACAAACACTTGTGATCCATTTGTCAGGGCTCTTGTGTTTCAAGATGCTGATGGTAGCTTTTCTCTGTGTCTGCAAATGTAGCCGTAAAGTCCAGTAGATGTTCAATTGCATCTTCCATACTGTTCTCATTGGACTGGCCTTCCATCTGTGGTCAGCTGTTTTAGAGCCTGTCATTGTGACTCACTCAGCATTTAAATGCCTGGTTTGCCCAAAACACTCGTTCAATTTTTAGCAGCTTCACATCTTTTAAATGTTTGTAATACAGACCTGGCTATTGCTGTACCTTCCTACCCATGTCCAGCTAGGCATACCTCTAACCTGACATGTAAATATCAGGATAGCTTTAAGGTATTCTGTTTTCTTGATGAGTGATAATTGCACAGCCCCTCTTGATGTAACTTGAAGGCGGGGCTGTGCCTGAGAGAGGCTGGCCTCAGACAGCATCAAGATGGAAGGTGGTGTGGGACGGAACCCCGAATCATTGAATACCGACCCATGTGGAATTCAGAAAGTCACCCCAAACTCATCATACTCTATCATAAAATTGTTAAGCTTAAATCCAGCAGCTCAAAAAAAATTAGCTTCTAACTAGTAGGAGTCAGTGACTCATTTTGTTGCAGGACACCAGTGCACTTAATCAAAAATTGTTTCCGTGGACCTTGTTCAATATGGTGACACTGGTGGAAAATTATTTCCTTATGGGTAGGTTTCTCTTTCCTCCCTTCAGTTTTTCCTCATCCTCTCCTAATTGGCTGTGCTGTGTAAGGTCCTCATTTCATATATCAGGTCATGCATTCCTTCCACATTCCTGCTTTGAATGATATTTTTTTTGCTATTTAAAAAATAAAATGACTAGCTTTAAAAGGCTGTCTTGGAATTCTAGCTGCTGCGGCTTCCTGTCAGCCCAGAGCCCTGCAGCCTCTCCTGACGCCCTGTGCCTTCCTCAGGTTTCTTGAAACACCTCCTCCTCATAATTCATCACCTTATTAGTGGCATCACCATTTCCTTGGCCATTCAAGCCAGAGAGCTTCTTCCCACTTCCCTTCATACATTCCTCTATTTTCCCAGTTTGTCCCCTCCCCCACCCCCCCACCCCACCCCCACACACATTGAGGGGTTTCCCACCTGCTCAATTTCTTGCCTATATTACTACAACAACCTTCAACCTCTTTCTCTGCCTTCAGTCTCACTGGAGCCATTTTAGTTACTGAACACAGTAAGCCTATCAGCAGTGAACTTCTCCTGAAGTAATATGTCTACTGGGTACTGGGGACGGGGAAGAGAGGGCCACAGACCTCTGTCCATGTTCTATCAGTGATCCGAGGGTGGGGGTGGGAGGAAGGGAGGGTTGGGTCTGGGCTGCAGGTTGCTCAGCCTTCAGCCTGGAAGTCCAGATATATTTCCTACCTCAGGCAACCAAGATCCTGGCTACACCAGAGTACTAGCTTCTGAAAGGGAGAGGCGAGTTTTGGGCTGTCAGGATCATGGTACCCATCAGTGTCACTTTCACTCCCAGTGAAGAATGAAGTCAGAAATAGAGCATGTGCTTAGAATGAGAATAGACAGGGAGAAAATAATACCTGAGAAAGGCCACTCATGACCTCTGGGGCCATCTGGGGCCTGTTAGGAAACTCATTTTCAATTATTTTCATCACCTACTTATCCCTGATGCCTGAATTTCCACATAGCAAGTTGCCTCTAACCCAGTGGAGTGCTGTCCGCAAAAACGCTTTGGTTTGCTGAGAAAGGCCATGTACTCAGTAATTATATATCAGCCATCCCTTTATTCTCTCTCCTTCTTCCTCTTTTCCTCCCTTACCACTTTCTTCCTTCCTTCCCTCCCCCTCTTTGTACCTTCTTTCCTCCCTTTCTTCCTTTGCATCTGACTTTTTTCATGTATCATAATGTTTTCCGGGTTCATTCATGTTGCAGAATGTATCTTTTCATTATTTTTATATGGCCAAATAATAGGCCATCATATTGTCACCAGAGGCTCACAGGGATGTCCAAGCGAGGACTCAACCTGCAGCAGCGGTGACTGGGTTCTTGTTTTCGAGCAAGAAAGAATTCAAGAGTGAGACAGATGCAGGGAAGTGAAAGTGATTTATTGAAAACAAAAGTACACACTTGAAAGGAAAGTGCTGGTGAACTCAAAGACCCATTCACAATGAGGAAGTCACTATCAGGTTTTAATCCTTCCTACCAGGAATTGGTGATGTCCCATTGTCTGGTTCATTCATCTCTGCCCCTTTCTTCCTTATTCGGTTCCTCCGGAACTGTCATGGTGTCAGATGCATGATGGGAGTTATCATAGTAACTAATGCAAATGACATTATAATGACATTAAAATTAGCTAAAAGTCAGGTCCCTGGTCATAGGGATTAATTAGCCTTGCTGGATGAAACTGGTTCCTGGTTTTTTTTCCCATCTGCAGGTACTAGACACAGTCACTTGTTACTCGTGTATCCAGTGAGGGACATCATGTTGTGTGCTGGAAGGGGTTGTTAACGTCCTAGACAACTAGCCTCCCTCAATATGGATGTAGCATGTTTCGTTTATGCACTCATCAGTTGAACATTTGAGCTGTTTCCTCTTTCAGACTATTACAAATAATGCTGTTAATAGTATCATAGACAAGTTTTTGTGTGGACATACATGTTTTTCTTTCTTTTGAGAATATACCTAGAAATGGAATTGCTGGGTCATATGGTAACTCGATGTTTAACATTTTGAGGAACTGCCAAACTGTTTTCTAGTGGCCACACCATTTTGCAGTCCTACTAGCAATGCATGTGGGTTTAACATCTGCACATACTCACCAAAACTTTTTTTTAAATTTTTTTTATTGCCATCTTAATGGGTGTGAAGTGTTATCTTCTGTATTAGCTTTTAATCTCAGTTATGATCCTAGAATCTAAATCTCCATCTTTCCTATACATTTTGTGATGCATCTCTGTTCCCCTTAAAGAAATTGTATTCATACTTATTTGATGTGTTTACAGTGACTCTTATATAAGAGGAAACATCATCATCATCATCATCATCATCATCATCATATCAGACATTTACTGAACACTTACTTGCCATGGGCCAGGCCCTGCTCCAAGTACATATAATCTCGTTAGATCCTCACAACCACCCTGTCCATCCTGACAGGAAAATTTGACCATGTTAATCTACTATTCTGAAAAGTTATTTTGTAAAACTGTATATCCAACTCTCTTATTTTTCCCAAATATCTTCTTCCATTCCTCCCATGAGTGCCCTTTAAATATTTCCTATTACAAAGGGAATTATTTTTCCAGAAGCCTTAGCACACTGCAGACACACATGGCAAGTTTATTAAGCTCACAGAACCCCAGAGGGAAAGGGGAAAAGCTGGAGCCTTAATACACCACTCAAGCTTTCAGCAAGTGAATTCTCTCCACATAACCACCAATCAATGAGTTTGTCAATGAGACATAGGATGAGGGTACTGGTGCGGAGTGAGAGAGTTTACCCAATAAAGTAGATTGAGGATTGTGCCACCCAAGATGAAAGGACAGTTCCTGAATTGCGTAAGTGGAGGACTCACTTGCTCCATTAATGAAGACAGGTTATTTTTAGCCCTAAAGCTTACACACAAGAGAGTAATCATCCAAAAAGGGTTTCTCGTTGTATATTTTTATTCTATAAATGTTCAAAAGCCAATATGTGCAAAACCATTTAGCAAAATGCCACCGTGGGGTTCATAGTTTGTAATTTAAAAAAAAACAACAACCAAAGGCTGTGCTGCACCTTATAAATTATGCAGTGTAGGGTTTTGAGTAAGATTGAAAAACAGGAGTAAAACCTACACTCCCAGCAGGCAAATATTGCTTGACATTTTTAATAATAATGAAACATAAGACCTCAGTGCGGCTAAACTAAAACACATTTGCATGTCAAAGAGTAGGTTCTATTTAATTTGTTTAGGTTTCTTTGTTAGCTTTCCTTTCTTATGGAATAACTTCAAGGTTATGAAGAATATAATAAATGTGTAAATGGTTGAGAGGAGGTATGAACACAGATGAAAACAATTGATTTTCTAACCAGACTTTGGAAGGTGAGAAATCTGTATGCAAGAAGTGACTGCTCCCCTTAGCTTCTTTAGTCCAATTTTGTTTTATTTTCAGAAGGCCAAAAGGAAACCAAAGTATTGGGCAGGTTACACTTGTATAATGTATATTCTCCTGACTGTGCATAAATTTCAGGGCTTTCACTCTGTTTCTTGTCCTGAGGAGATTTACCTAATTGTCACATTTTGACCTTCTCTCAGGAAAAATGCTGTGACAACAATCTAAAGTTTAACACTCCATGGTTTATTCCCCCATTGTTGTTCAGTTCTCTCTTCAGGAGAGAAGAGAAAAGTCAGGGCCGTGATTTATAGTGAAATTAGTTTTCTCAGGTTCAGATTTGAATTTAAGCAACACTTTCTGTAACCTTTTGTTAGCTTGAATATCTCAGGATATTAGAAAACAACAAGAAAACATTTATTATAATTTTTAAAAATCAATCTTTTCTATTTTATGATTGGTTTTTATTTCTCAATAAGTTGAAAAGTCCTTTTAAAGGCTGGTAAACCTACATAAAGGGACAAAAATATTTTATATCGATTTTTCTCTTTTTAATTAACGCCATAAATCTTTCTTGGTGGAGAAAAGATTTGAGAGAGACTAATTTATGCTTAAGACATTATTTTACCTTATCAGGAAAGCATCACATGGACCCGTGACTAAATGATTCATTTGGCCGTAACAATGCATGAAAGAACTGAGTTTTTCCAGAGTTTATACTTCACAGACAAATATTTTCCATGGTTTGGATTTTGCTGAACTGACCTTTAGTGCACAGAAGAAGTTTTTGAATACCATTTGGAGACATAGGGTATGAGGTCTGTGTTTGTCTGGGTCTGTTCTCTTGACTGTTGCCCCCTGCTAAGGTGAGATATATTCCTCCAGGGCAGGACAAGTGTGCCCAGGTGCCTGACCTTTACTAGGAACTTAAATATTTGCACAAGGATGGATAGGTGCACGAAGGAATGAATTAAATAAAATTATGGCCACACCTGGTTTCTTGGGAGCATCATGTTGATTTGCATATTGTGATGGCATTGGTAGAAATTTATGCAGTTGGACACTCACAGGTAGTGAACTCTAGGTTATGGAGCCACAGCTCATTTATAGAATGTAAGTTGACCCATGAACAAATCAATTTAACATGGGAACCTAGGCATCATTTGTTTTGCTCTAAAGTTAGGTTGTTTTGCTGCAAAGTTAGGAATTTCCCTGTTCCACTATTTCTCCTACCATTCTCCTTCTCTCATGGGCCCCTGCTATAGTGCTTTTCCAGTCCCAATGTTAACAGGACAGCTGGGGTTCTAAGTCCGGCTGTGTCTCCCAGGAATATGTTACTTTGGGTGGATTACCTAATCTACTTTAGCTGAAGTTGTTCATTTATAAGAGGGGTACAAACACTTACTTCTTGGTGTTCTGAGGTTGTAATGCAATACTGTTGGGTTGTCGGAAAACTCATGATGTATTTCAAAGGTCATTTATTTATATAAAGAACAAAGATCAATCAATGATATATTGCTCATTTTGTT
>NW_017731689.1:1279710-1297885 GCF_001890085.2 Hipposideros armiger
CAACCTCGGTGGGCCTCCCTGACCGAGGAGCATTGTTGAGATCAAAATCACCAGCACAGAATTTCATGAACCATCGTTGGCACTGACGTTCTTGTAGAGCATTGTTACCATAAACTTTGTGCAACTTTTCACAAGCTTGATGTGCGTTCTTCCCTTTACGGAAGTAAAACAGTAAAACATGGCAAAAATGCACAATTTGGTCTTCCATCTTAAACTTGTAAAATCTCCAAAACTCAACCAAATCGCTCATTTTTTTTTAGAATGAAGCTAAAACTGTTAGTTGTGAAATGACATAGTAATACCATAGATGCGAATGACTCTAGTACTTCCAAAAATGAACTAGTGCCATTTGTTGCAAACATGCATCATGGCTTTTCCAACAACCCAATATATGTCTTCTACTGAGTAAAAAGAAACTTGTAACAAAAATGAGCTACCATCAGCCATAGCAGTACAGCGACCAACACCACCAATAAATAGTAATACACTGAAGAAGTTATGTGTTGATATGATAACCTAATGTAAACCAGTGTCCTCCTGACCACTGGATCATACCCCTCAAATGGCAAATTACCATGGCTAAGGCATAATTATATATTTTCTTGAGAGGTGTGTAAATGTTTATTACATTGTTTTTTACACTTGAAACTAATTTTTTAAATAAAGTGTCTGGATGCTAATGGTAACTACTTTGAGCACCTCTTGTAATTGCAGAAGTCAAATGTGACTTGTATTCATTCATCTTTTGTTATCAGCATATATTAATACAGTTTTTCCCTTTCTTAAAATAAAAGCCTTCTTAGTGAAGGAAATTGTAAACTTCAGCACAATCTAAAATTGTTGGTTGCTGCTTGTGTATTAAGATTGTAGTATCAGGCCGGCCGAGTGGCGTGTTGGTTAAGAACTGGCTTGAGATGCCAGAGGGCCCCGGTTCGGATCCCACATATGAGGGCCAGTAACACTGCCCTCTACAGCTAAGATGCTGAACAACAGCTCGACCTGGAGCTGGGCTGCCCTGGGTCGCCAGCAACGGCATGGGCTTCAGTCCCCTGCTGCAGTGGGCTGCCATAAGCTACCGTGTGTAGCCGGCAGCCAGCGTGAGTGGCCAGCAGCCGCAGTGAGCGGCCGTCCAGAAGCTGGCGACTGATCTGCCTCGCCCGGGAAGAGCGCAATGGTGGTGCCAGCTTGGGCCAGTGAAGCAACATCCTCCACAACTAGACTGAAGAACAACAAAAAAAACAACAACAGCAACTTGTCTCTTCCCCTTCCCCCAATTCCCCAGCACTGTTCCGATCCCCCCAATTCCCCAATAAAAATCTTAAAAAAAAAAAGATTGTAGTATCATGTTATTCATGGGAAAGCAATATATTTTGACATGATCATGTCAAACTTGCCTTGACAAAATGCAAATCTCTTCATATGTTTGTAAAATATCACTAAATATGTGTTACCTGTGCTCCATTTTGAATATCTCCCAGACTATAGAACACAGTCCCTTTTATTTTTTTCAGTTTTGATAGGATTATTTTTAATTGGGGGAAAATAAGATTTTTAAAAGTCTGTTAGAATGAAGTTACTGTCTGTATCAAAACTGGTCACCAAAGCCATTTTAGATAAGTTTTAGTAAACTAAATGATTAATAGCTTTTTTAATGTTAAAAATTACTGAGAAAACTGTTAGAAATATAGTTTAGAATTTCATTTGAAGTCTAGAATGGTGAAAAAGAGATTACGTGTGGCTCAAATAACCTCTGTCTTCCTTTATCCCACCCTCCATGTGTCTAACATACAATATAATTAACCAAACTAGTATACAGAAATGCAAATTATACGAGTGCATTTCAAAGCAGAAAATAGCTTACTTACATTTGGTGATTTTGCAGACAAATCTATCTGTGTATTTATTTTTACCTTTATTACGGTATAATTGACAAATAAAATGGTGCTATACAGTGTACAGCATGATGTTTTGTTACACGAATACATTGTGAAGGGACTTCTACCGAGTTAATTAAATCATCCATCAGCTCACATATTTACCATTTTTTTTTTTTTTGGTGAAACACTTCTCTCTCAGCAAATTTCAATTATACAACATAGTGTTATCAATGAGAAGCACAGGTTACTCATTAGATCTTCAGACTTTATTCATCTTCTAACTGAAAGTTTGTACCTTTTACCAGCCTCCCCCTGTGTTTCCCACTCCCCAGCCCCTGGCAACCACTGCTCTACTTTCTCTTTCTATGAGTTCAGTTTGTGTTTTGTTTGTTTGGTTGGTTGTTTTCTAAGATTCCACACATATTAGTGATACCATGCAGTATTTTCTTTCTCTGTCTAGCTTATTTCATTTAGCACAATGTACTCCAGGTTTGTCTACGCTGTTGCAAACGACAGGATATCTTTCTTTTATAAGGTTGAACAATATTCCATTGTATGTGTTTGTGTGTGTGTGTATATGTGTGTGTGTGTGTGTGTGTGTGTATAGAATATATATTAGATGTGTAATAGCACATTTTCTTTATCCATTCATCTGTTGACAAACACTTAGGCTTTTTGTGTGTGAATACTGCTGCAATTAAACATGGGCATACAGATATCTCATCAAGACTGATTATGTTTCTTTTGGCTATATGATCAGAAATGTGATTGTTTGATCGAGTGTTCTGTTTTTAGTTTTCTGAGTCACCCCCATGCTGTTTCCCATACTGGTTGTATCAGTTCGCATTTCTACCAACAATGTAAAAGTGTTTTATCACCACATTATCACCAGCATATGTTATCTATTGTCTTTTTGATAATATATATCCTAACAGGTGTGAGGTGGTACCTCATTGTGGTTTTAATTTGTATTTCCCTGATGATTAGTGATGTTGAGCATCCCTGTTGGCTATTTGTATATCTTCTTGGTAAAAATGTCTATTCAGGCCCTTTGCCAATTTTTAAAGTAGGTTATTTGGTGTTGCTATTGAGTTGTATGAGTTCCTTGTGCATTTTGAATATCAATACTTTATCAATATGTGGTTTGCAAATATTTTCATTCATTTCTGTTGGAATCTGTGAAAACTGAGATGTCGCAAGTTCTCAAAAATATCCCAATACACACTGTCTATCTCTCTGGTTTAACCTGGATCTTCTAGGATATTGTTTGATTAGAACAGGCGTTTTCCTGCATGTGAACAACTACTTTATCCGTTCTTAGGGAAATCTACGTTCTCCACCTTCAAAGCGTTTCTCCAAAGAGCCACATTATCTTGATCAGTGGTAAGGAAAGAGAGCTATGTGCTTTTTGCTGCAATGAATGCCATCAGTCCTCCAGATCCTAATCATCTCTGAGCACACTGTAAAAATAATGAGATTTTTCCTATGCAAAGTAGGAGAAAGACATCTTTTATTGGGACTAAATCTAAAGGTCCTCTCCTTCTAGGCAATCATCCATCTTAACTGTAACCTTGCCGCGTAAGATTTCAGAAAATTTGGGTTGCTCAGGCCAATAGTCAAAGCCCAATAGTCAAAGCCTTGGGAGCATAACTTAACAAAAGGTTTTTTTTCTGAACGTTGCCAGAAAGGCTTCTAGGCTTCTGTAGAAAACTCACCATGGAAGCAAAGTCATGATTCGGGGGCTGGGGGGGGAGGGGGTGCATAAAAATAATTTCCCTCTACCTTTCTAAGGTCTTCTGGCTGGACTAATAATCAAATTAAATGAAACACATTAACAGGAGAAAAAGACCAAATTTATTACCCATGTACATATGAGGGTTCCATAAGACGATGAGACCTGAGGACAGATTCGGCAGCTTTATATGCCATCTCAAGCTAAAGAAAAGGGGGGCAGTGGGTGGCGGGGTTGTGGTTTGGGACTTCACAGGGCAGAAAGGCAATTCACATGGACATGGAAAAACAAATGTTTGGTAAATTAATGTTTGCTGGGCCACCTTTAACAATGGGACAGAGAGAAGATTTTGATCAAAAGGGCCTTGCTAGGTTCCTCCCTGTCTGTCACACCTATTTTGTATTAAACTGTAGTTATCTAGGATGATATTGCCCTTCATAGAGCAGATCCTCTATCTAAATTCTCTTAGACAAGTAGGGGGAAGGTCAAAGGCTTTTCCTGAGTCTTTCTTTTCTTAAAAATAACCAGCTTAAAATAATAAATATTCCCAAAGGCATATTTTGGGGTGGCAAACGGCTTCCTCCTATAATCCATGGAACTCATATTATTAGATGTTCCTTAAGTATTGCTCCTAAGTATCATCTTGATGCTAAGTGTCACTCTGATGTCTATAAAGTATGTGTGCATTTGTGTGTCCTTGTGGACAAATCATCAAGGCTGACAGAGAGCTCTAATGGCAGTGTCCTTGGTGTCTGTCATTCTTTCAGGAGAGCTTTTTATTTGTGGGACAAAGTCACGCTAATTGGATTTCTTTTTCCTGGGTGAAAATATTTTGAAATTGGAAGACATCCCCAGAGCAAGTACAATACATAGCTCTCCGTTTGTGCTCAGATGCGATTGTCTGATTTAAGAACAGTACCTATGAGGTTTCTTAATCTGCCTGGAAGTGATCACATGTCACCCAGGCAACTGCAGCTAGCTGACTTTTCATTTGACCCCCCAACCACACCTCAACAGGCAGAAATGCAACATTAACTATTTTTATGTATCATTAACCTCATTTTCATTGGACTTTGGAACACACCAAAGATTAAAACATTACAGAAATCAATGAGTACAGAATAGTAAAAGATCAGTAAAGAAGAAAATGTTTTAAAACATCAAAGTACAGCCTCTAAATAACACAGTTACAATGGAAGTTGGCCAAAAGGGCCTCATGAAACAGTACACTCCCTCTTTAGGGAAATCAGTCAAAGAGAAATGATAATTACTTGGTTTTACATAGCACTTTGTCATGTAGTGGTCATCACTTAAAAGATGCATCCTTCAGGTATTACATTATTTCCATTTGACATAATAGTCAAGTGACATTCTCAGGGTCATCCAGTGCATTCTTGACAGAAACTAGAGTAGTCATATTTAAGCTCTTCGGGTTCTAAAGCCACAACACATATGCCCATTCTGGTAAGATTTTGCTATTAGCTTTTACTTATTTTCAGATCCTTAGAGCTTATCCTTTGACTCCTTATTAGAAACACTTTCTTACATGAGGGTTATTTCCGAGTTAAAGGTCTTGAAAGTTGTACTTTCTTGGCCCAACCAATGGAATATTAAAAGTATAGTTCAGAAAGAAAATAATTTAAAAAAAAAAGATGGAGTCAGAGGAGAGTCACATATTTTGTATATGTGTTTGAAGGCTATTTGCAAAATGAAATGTGAATTGCATTCTAAAAACGCCTAGTATGATTATGCTTTTGTTTTAGAAGTTTTGGAAGAGTAAGCGTAGGATGAGAATTGAAAACTTGTATTTTGCTGATGTGTTGGGTCAGTGTTCCTGAATATAGGTTTGTGGGCCAGCTCCAGATTTTAACAAAGCTTTCATCAACAAAGTGACGAAAATTAGGACAGTGTATTTGTCTTACATAAAGTCCATTTTTTGGATGTTCTATTTTCTGAAAGTATCTCCTTTCCACTTGTTGATGCTGATTTCTTCAGTGGCAACCCCTAATGAAATATAAACATTTACCGTAATCAAGGACAGATCCATTTAGTCACATTGCTCCTTTTAACCCCCAAGTCATATAACCTGAGATGTGTTGTTTAGACGGTATGATTCTCAATTTTCTTATTTGTAATTAAGGATGAAAATAGCAGTATCTTCTTAGAGTCACTATATGAATTTCATGGCACAGTAATTTGGAAAAAAGTTTTAGCCTGTTCCTGGCTAACAGTAAGGACTCAAAAGATATTATTATTTTTATTAGCATTTCCAGGACCTGTTTAGCATATATGATTTCATAACACTTGAAGCAATTGACTTCTCTTTTTTAAAGATCTGTTTGTTTTTTTTAAATTGGGGAATTGGGGGATGGGAACAGCGCAAGGGAATTGGGGGAAGGGGAACAGACAAGTTGCTGTCCTTTTATTCTTCAGTCTAGTTGTGGAGGATGTTGCTTCACTGGCCCAAGTTGGCACCATCATTGCGCTCTTCCCAGGCGAGGCACATCAGTCGCCGGCTTCTGGACGGCCGCTCACTGCGGCTGCTAGCCACTCACGCTGGCTGCTGGCTACACACGGTAGCCCATGGCAACCCACTGCCACAGGGGCTGCAGCCTACGCCGTCGCCGGCGACTCACGGCAGCCCAGCTCCAGGTTGAGCTGTTGTTCAGCATCTTAGCTGTGGAGGGCAGTGTCACTGGCCCTCATATGTGGGATCAGAACCGGGGCCCTCTGGCGTCCCAAGCCAGCTCTTAACCACCGCGCCACTCGGCGGGCCCTCTTTTTTCTTTAATAGCTCTTGTTTTGTGTGTCACTCTGATATTGTCCCATCTCTTAATTATCAAGAGGGGCTGTCTGAGTTTGGCCAAGGCATGGTGGGAGAGACTTAAAAACACTGATTTGGAACAGGAAGGCCTGCATTATCATCCCAGCTCCAAAAATTACAAGCTCTGTGCCTGAGTACCAGTTAATTTCTCCAAGACTTAGATGCCTTATGTAAAGTGCATAACCAGATCTGCCTCAGAGGGTGCTCAAAATGGCTAAATGAGGTGCCTCCAGAATGTTCCTAGTGTATTTCCCATTACACGGTAGGTATTCTTAATTATTAGCCTGAGTCAGGGGACACAAGGAGTTCCCCATATGCCATGTCTGCTAACTCTTTGATGACGAGGACACCTCTTTGAATATATATCACTTCCTCTTTTCTTTGTGGAATTTAAGACTTAAGGTTTTTGTGATTTACTACCAATGTTAGTCATCAGAAGGACTCAGTTTGCTCTATAATTACATGCGGAGATAGAATTAAACCCTGAGGGAGTGGGTGGGGAGGATGGCCAGGCCCTTCACATACTATAAACACAAGGGCAGAACATGTTTCCTTGGTGCATGGGGGATGCCTGGCTTCCTAGTGGAGCTCTTGGAACATGTGAGTTGTTGCTTAGATACCCGGATGAGGTGGGCTCAGTCTTGCTGATGAGA
The DNA here is from genome assembly GCF_001890085.2 of Hipposideros armiger. NCBI lineage: Eukaryota > Metazoa > Chordata > Mammalia > Chiroptera > Hipposideridae > Hipposideros > Hipposideros armiger. The sequence continues at coordinate 1,286,797 of NW_017731689.1, forward strand.
CTGTAGATTCTGAATGAGAACTCCCCAAGACAATCTATACTAGCGTTTCCCAAAGAGTAGTGTTTGGAGCACTCATCCCAAGAAATATTTACAAAAATAGGCTCATTCACTGTGATGCTATGTGATGTCACTGTCAGGAGAGTCATGTGGCCTGAGCTCTAGTATTGGCTCACCCAGGGGCTCTGATTTGAACTGTGTACAGATTGGCGATTCCCCACTCGATTTTCTTTTTCATGTGTGTAATTGAAGGGTAGAGCTAGAAGAGATGATGCTCTAAATCTTTTTCCAACTTTGATGTCTTTGCCTATATGAATATATATTCATCTATTTTCTTTCCTCCCCATAGAAGCACCAGTTAATGCCTTGAATTTTTTTGGCATGTTTTCTACATCAGTACCATATCGGCAGGGGCATATTTAAAAGACTCCTTTGATTGTTTCTCCCATAAAAATCCAGTAGTTATTTTCTAAGTCTTATCTTTCCTAACCCAAGACTGTGTCTGCTGGAGGAAAAATAATAATTAAATATAAGAAGGAAAGATGAAACTACCGTGAAATTTTAATTATGTCTGTCTAAGGGATTACAGATAATTTTATAGGCTTCCTTTTACTCCTCATTTGTTATTTTTCCTACAATAAACTGGTATTTGTTTTGTACCTTAAAAATCAGAATGAATTAAAATAAAATTGTTAATCTTCTGATGTCACTTATTCTTATTTGCTTCACTGCAATTTTCTCACAGGTGGCTTGTTTTTCATCTTTAATCTTTTATCTTATTTATTTCCATGTAATATTTATCCTCTTTAACTAGATTATGAGCTCCTTTAGTTCAGAATCATTGGTAGAAAAAAATATCCTGTGACATATTTATTGCATATATATATATTTTTTTTTTTTTCCATTTTCCTTGTAAATTGATGAAAATAGAGTTTAATTTTTTGGAGCAAATTTTTTGTAGGTTTTTAGGTTCTTTCTAATTTAAAAATGTCTCTGCCTTTATTCACTTCCATTTTTTATTCATGTTTTCATAATTTTTCAAAATTGTAGTGGTTTAGGAATGAATGGGCAATGAATGAATGGGCAATGAATGAATGAATTTCCATTTTGCTTTACCAAGAGACAATCAGGCACCCTTTCTTACCCTATTCCTCTTTCGTGCCATGATGAGTCCACCCAGACAGTGTTGATGGCGTCAGGACCTAGGTTCTTATGTCTCTAATTGTTAGAGAATTCAAGACTTCCAAAAGAGAGATTCTGAGCTTGGTTTCAGATAGTAGGGAAAGGCCAGGAAACAGTCACAAGTACTCTTGGCCAAGGTTGTCCAATGGAATCCACAGCTATCTTCTAGACAAGAGCTACTGGCTGGTCCTCCTACTACACACTGAGAAAAACAGGTTTGCGGGATGTGTTGAAATCTGGGCTCTGGGTCAGGGTTAGGATGAGGGAAATGAGGCCAAATCATGCAATTGTAGCATTCAATTCTATATGTATCCTGTATTGATAGTTTTATTCTAACATGGATGTTTTTTTCAATTTTTTGAAGTTTTAAAATTGTCGATTAAAATATTGTTTAATTTTGATTGCTGAATTTTTTTGCACCCCTTTCAACTTCAGTTATATGCCCTGATTGGACCAACGCATTCTTCGTAGCCAGGAGCTTGAAATGTAGCTTTTCTTTTTTTCATACAACCTATAGATTTCACATAGATAACATTTTACAAGTTATTGGTGCATTGACTGTCTTTCTCTGGGTTACTCTGGGATTCTCTGGAGGCTATATTTATTACCATGGAGGTGCTGAAGCACAACAGGGAGCCCATATCTCTTATTCTTTATTGTATGTTTAGCACACCTAGCACAATATTAGACACTTAGGAGTGGCTCATTAAATAGTGTTTAATGATTTTTTTTAAATGTAGTGTATGTGTGTGTTTTATAATATATATACACACATTCACACACATAGACACACACATGCATGCATATACATTATGAATTGAGAGCTCCAGGTAGTCAGAATCCAGGAGTCTAGCTAGTCAGGACTTCAATGAAAAAACAATTGCATTCTGGGCATGTGTTTGTTTTTCAAGCAAGTATGTATTGAGCACTGACCATGTGGCTACTATTTATTCTTCCCAGCAACCCTGTTAGGTTGATCTTATTACCATTCTCACTTTACAGAATGGGGTACAAACAGATTAACTAATTGTCCAAGACTAACCCGTAAGTGCAGCCAAGATTTGAACCCAGTTCATCCAACTCTAGAACCAGTGTCTATAATGAGTTAGCAGAACTGCCTCTAAGGTGCATGCTAAATACTGTGCTTTCTGCATAGCTTCAGTTCAATCCCACTCACTGAAAAGAGGCAAAGGCAAAAGACTTGATGGCTTTGTCCTTCAAGTATTCGAAATAAAGAGCTTTTATTTAGGTAGGAGGAGCTCTTCCCCTCCATTTTTTTTTTTTAACCAACAAAAGATAGAAAACAACACACAAATCAAATAAGAGTAATGATGTTCCCATAGGCCTAGTCAGGCTAACGACCTTTCAATTCTAAGTCCTACTGATGTAGATTGATGTAGAGTTGTGACAACTATGGGCTGTTATATTTATGTCCTGAAATTAGTATGTTGATGCTCTAACTTCCAGTGTAAATGTATTTGGAGGTGGCATCTCTAACAAAAAATAATGAAAGTTAAATGAGGTCATAAAGGTGAGACTCTGAGCTGACAGGATTAGTGTCCTTAGAAGAAGAGATACCAGAGAGTTCTGTATTTATCTTCCCTCTTCTTGTGTCCACACACCAAGGATGTGAGGATGTAGCAGCGAGGTAACCATCTGCAAGCCAGGAAGAGAGCCCTCACTTGCAATGGACCATGCAGGCACCTTGATGTCGGACCTCTAACATCTTGAGCTGTGAGAAAATAAAGTTCTGTTGTTTAAGCCACCAGCCTGTGGTATTTTATTATGGCAGCCTGAGTTGACTAATCCAAGGGTTAACAATTGCTATGAGGGTGTATGCACATATTTACATTTACTTAAGCTATTTAGGATTCTCATTACCCTCAAGAGCTGGAGGTTAAGACTAATGTAAAGTGGTTTCCCTGTTTCCTTTGGAGAAGAAGCGATCTCTGCTCATTTCAGACTTATTCATGGTCTCTAAGGAAAAATAAAATGCTTTTATATGTATTCTGAAGAGAATAATGACACCCCCCCCATTTTCTTACCTGTTGATGGAAAGAAGTCAATTGCTCATTATTGGATGTTCTGTCCCATCAGCCTGAATTGAGGCACTGGAGATTTTTAGTCTCTATTCCTCTACTTACTATGCAGTATGGCAATATGGGGAGAGCATTAACTTCTCTATATCTCAAGTTTTATTTGCTAAAACGGTAATAAACAATTACCTCAAGGGCGTATTATGTACTCTCTCTATTTTAGCCATATATTGTACTAAATGAAACAGAGTGTAAAACATGCTTAGCACCTAGCTTGGCTTCATTTCCCTCCAAGAAGCTGCACGGGCTTGTTCTCTAGTATACAGTTGCCTAGGATACCATGCTGATGGGAGTTGGTGGCCAGCCCAAGCCCAGTGCTCTGCCAAGCCGTAACCTTACCTGCTATTTATTAAGTATGGCCTAGATCTAAACTTCCCTTAAGAAGTAGGCATTTATTCACAGTCCAATCTAGAATGGCTAGGTCTTTAACTTGATGTAGTCCAATCATCAGACAGGTTTATCTTGTCTGGCCTTTGTCTTTGTCTTTAATCAATAGGACTTACATTTTTAATCAATAGGAACATGACATATTTCAATGTGTTATTTGATCATTCCAATCACAGACAGCAATGTTTGCTTTCTCTGCCTTATCAGTAACTTCTTTTGCAAGAATCTAACCCAGTGGTTCTCCCCCAGACATGATTTTTGCCTCACAAGGAACACTTGACAATGTCTGGAGACTTTTTTGGTTGTCACACCTGGAGGAGGGGTGTCACTGGCATCTAGAGGATAATAGAGGTGAGGGATGCTGCTAAACATTTTATAGTGCACAAGACAGCCCCCCACAAAAAATAATCTGGCTCCAAATGTCAATAAAGCTGAGGCTCAGAAGCACTAATCTAGACTGAGCTGAATGTCCATCCAACCCCTGTATATTGTCTCCAAGTAAACAGGTGTTAATCTCCCTGCCAGTAAGAGAAGGGTGGGCATCTTCCATAAGATTATCATACTTACTAGGTACGTACCACGGGTTCAGCACACTGTAAATTCACGGGTTACCCTTAAAACGAGATGTGGAATAATTTCAACATTAGATAAAGGCCATGGCTTGGAGTCAGATTTTGGTTTGGTTTTGGCTGTATCACTTACCAGCTTTTTGTTCTATAAGCAAGTAAGTTAAATTTTTAGAGTTTTAGCAACCCTTAACAGGGTGGATGTAGCAGCATAAATAAATTATGTATGTAATATCCTTAGCACAGTGTTTGAGGTATGAGAAACTGTACATTACAGATGTTACCATTTTTGACATTCATCATCATCATCATCATCATCATCATCACATCTCATCTCAGCGTGGCTTATTGCCACCTTATGATACAATCTAAGCTGTGTATGCAGGAAACACCACATTTAATGAAAACCATCTGTGTCAGTTCACACATGTGTGACACAGTGGGAGAAGCAACTTGAAGGGGGTTAAAGGAATTCAAGCACTCAGGGAAAATGGCATTTCATCACTGTGGCCCTACTTTCCATTTCTTTTTAGATTAATTTTCATGGAAATAGATGACATGGGCTGACATCAGAGGAAAATGTCAACCCCTGAATGGGTTGATTATTGACAGACACTAATACCTTACATTGCAGAATATTTTTTTCATTATTTTTCTTCCTTCCAAGACAATCTTCATCTATCCCTGCCCTTGGCTATTTATGAAATGTTTAGGGCTTCTCCATCATCATGCATTTGTTCATTTTATCCATTTGATCCTTTCAATTAGAAGAAAGTTTACTCTTCTAAATAATGGAAAATTCTAGAACTTCCTAGCTTTGAGGGGGATATGTAAACTAAAGCTCATATTATGCCCTCAGAACCTAGTTTGCCGTCCATCTACCTCCTGACTGTAATTTCATGTGAGTTTTACTTTCAGGTTCCACCAGCTGTCAAGTTCCTTGCCAACAGCTCTGGACCTGTGTCTTCGCAGGCTGAATCCAAAGGCACGTGGATTTTCTTTTTTTCTACTCAAGGTTCTCAACGGCACCATCTGTCACTTAGTCATATTTGAATACCTTGCAGTCTAACAGAATCCTACACTTAGCAAGTCCATAGAATTAGATTTCCCAAACAAATGTATGGTTCAGGATAGGCACCATGCCTCAACAGGAAAAGCAAGAAAGCTGAGTCCCAGAGAGAAAATGCATCTACCTTAAATTGTCCAGCTGGCTAATAGCAGAGTGTAGGAAACGTTTGCCATTTTCATTACTAGAGGAATATACTGAGATGCGTTTGCCAGTGAAATGTGACGAGAGGTCTGCTAGGGGAGTGGTCTGGAGAAAAAGAGTTTTGTGTTGTTTTTTCTTTTTACTTTCTACAGAGACCCTTTTTACCTTTTATAGAGACTCTATAGAAGAGACAGCCCCATTCTCTGGAACAGTGCTGCTTGTCAGCGCATGCTAGATGGAACAGCAGCACACATTCGATGACCATGGGAAGGACCAACACACAGGCTGGCAGAGCTGAACATCAGGAGGAACCTGGGCCATGATGCCATCATTAAGCTGTGTATTTTTTTTTTAAGATGTGTATTTAATGACCCAGGACTTGCCTGCTTCTGCAGCTCTTATTATGCAGCACAATAGTCTGTGTCCATCATTTAAGCCAGCTGTGATAGCATTTCTGTTTCAGCCAAAACCATCCTCGTGGGTACCCACAGAGTCAGGGCTTTTCCCAAGAGACCAATTCACTTATGGAGAAACAAGACCTTTGCCTGGAAGATAGAAGCAGTGTTTGTCTGGCCTAAGTGGATGGAAGGCACTTTTTTCATCTATTCAAAGCTTGCAGACAGAACATTGACTGCCTTTGATGCCCTGCAGCAATGGAGTAAGAGTGCAAACAGAGACACTACCCGTAAGGAGCTTTTAGTCTGCCCAGAGACTTAAGGACTGGCCTGTCCAGCCTGATAAGGTGGTGCTAGAAGGTTACTGTTTTTTATCTCAGCACTGCCAGGAACCTGGTAGGTACACACTCAATGTACAGGCTGATTAAATGATCAGGTGATCTGGGCAATGTGCAGCCAGGAGATATGTCTCCAAAAACAGACAAGGGAATGGGGAAACAAGGGGGAGAATAAGAAACAGTATGACCCAACTTTCTATATGTTATGAAAACATTTGTTTGAATTACTGAAGGCTTGGGCTCATGATTTGGCAGTGACTGGCACTTAGAGCTCTGAGAGTTTGGGTAAATGAATGAGGAACATATCTTCAATTAAAAAACAGGTGTTTCATGTAATTCATTCCAAATTAACATCCTAACATGGTGATTACGTTTTGTGTACCCTGAAAAAAATTGTGTTTTTTTAATCTGTAATTATGGTAAAAGACACATAATGTAAAATTTACCACTTTAATCACATTTAAGTGTGCAGTTCAGTGGTGGTAAGTATATTTACATTGTGAAACAGGTCTCTAGAACTTTTTCATCTTATAAAGCTGAAACTCTACATGCATGGAACGAAAGCTTCCGGTTTCACCCCTCCCCCACTGCTCCTGGCAATCACCATTCTACTTTCATTTCTATGAGTTTGACTACTTTAGACACTTCGTATGAATGGAATCATATAGTATTTGTCTTTTTGTGACAGGCTTATTTCACTTAGTATAATGTCTTCAAGGTGCATCCATGTTGTAACATGTGACAAGACTTCCTCCTTTCTTAAGGATGAATAATATGCCATTATATGTATGTGCCACATTTTATTTATCCATTCTTCCATCCATGGATATTTGGGTTGCTTCTACCTCTTGGCTATTGTGAATAATGCTAAAGTGAATATAGGTGTGCACACATCTTTTCGAGATCCTGCTTTGAATTTGTTTGGATATATACCCAGAAGTGAGATCTGTGGAACTTTTTGAGAAACTTCTATTTTTAATTTTTTGAGGAACTTTCATAATACTTTGCATAGTGCCTGCAACATTTTGTATTTCCACTGGCAATACACAATTCTCTGTATCTTCACTAGTAATTGTTATTTTCTGTTTTAGTTTTGCTTTTATTTTTGATAGTGTCCAATTTAATGGGTATGAGGTGGTACCTTATTGTTTTGATTTATATTTCTCTAGTGATTAATGATGTTGAGCATCTTTAAATGTGCTTGTTGGATATTTCTGTATCTTCTTTGGATAAATGTTCAACTCCTTTGCCCATTTTAAAATTGTTTTGTTGTAGTGGTTGAGTTGTAGGAGTTATTTCCATATTCTGGACATTAACCTCTTATCATAAATGTGATTAGCAAATGTTTTATTCCATTCTGTAGGCCCCCCTTTTATTCTATTGGCTGTTTCCTTTGATGAGCAGAAATGTTTGAGTTGGATGTAGCCTCATTTGCATGTTTTTGCTTTTTAGTCTGTGCTTTTGGTGTCATGTACAAGAAATCATAGCCAAATCCAACATCATTAAGTATTTCTCTTATGTTTTCTTTTATGTTTAGTTCTTATGTTTAATCCATTTAGAGTTAAATTTTCCATATGGTGTAAGAACAAGGTCCAACTTCATTCCTTTGAATGTAGCTTTCCAGTTTTCCCAACACAGTTTGTTGAAGAGACTGTCCTTTCCCCATTTTGTGTTCTTGGTACTGTGAATTAGTTTTTAAGTCTTGAAACAGATAAAGAACTGGGGATAGATATATGTTTCGATGAATGTAATGTTTTGTTTTGTTTTGATAAGAGTTTGAGGTCCTTGGATCTACTGTGTGTTAAAAAACTAGAAACGCCAGTTTTTAGCCTTTGAGTTCTCACTTTTTTGTAGTTTGTTTTTCATGTATAAATGAAACTCCTTATTAGAATTAATTCTGACCTGTAATCGAGATGGGTCCATTAAACCTATTTAACTTCTACAGTTGGTGTATACCATGTGGCTTTTTCCGTAGAAACAAAATATAGTTCTTACGTTGGGGTTTTCTGCAGCCCTTATGAGACCATAGAAGATATTTTAAATGGCATGAATTCAGTTTGCTCTATCTTGTGATATGTTTTTATTAATGGGGTGTGAGATAAATTAACTCATTGCACATTTATTGAAATTCTACTTTGTATTTAATGGTGTATTAGATGAAAGATTAAAGAGATATGTTTCCCCTTAAGAAGTAGATAGTTCAGTAGATGTAATGCATGTATTTAATTATAATATATGAGAGCAAATAAAGAGCAGGAGCTGCATACACGTGACGGATGGGTTCATAAGAGAGGAGGTTCATATCCACTTGAGGGGATGAGAAACAGCTTCCTGGTTTAGCTGGTATTTGAAGGATATTAACAGGAAGGACGTGTCATTTTTCCAGCCACAGCTCCAGCTGTGGTCCTGGACACAGGTAGCATTAGACATGTGAGTGAGCGAGTTCTCAGGTGATTCCAGTGCCAGCAGTCCAGCCACTCCAGCTGAGGCCAACAAGCAAAGATCAGCCAACCCCACCAGCCCCACACAAATTGCAGAATTTTCAGCAAAATAACTATTGTCATTGTTTTAAGTTACCAGGTTTGGGGGTGGTTTGTCATATAGCAATAAATAAATACAAGAAGCTCTTAGGGGCTGTTATACCTGGGTCACTTCAATTTTTATTTTTCTTATCAATGTTTTCTATTGCTATCGTAGTGAAAATGAATTATTTATATAATTAAATTAATGAAACATTGGAAGAAAGCTCATTTATAACTGTAATATCGTACTCCCATTGTCTCTCAAAAATGTTGCAAATAGGGCCGGCCGAGTGGCTCAGTTGGTTAAGAGCTCGCTCAAGAGTTTGAGCTCTGAGCAAAAGCAGTTCGATGCTCGGCCTGAGCTGAGCTGCCGTTAAGCTGCCAACAGGTGGCAGGATGACTCAGCTAAAAAAAAAAAAAAAAAAAATGTTGCAAATAATTTGCTGGCTGAGACATGAATGGGGCTAGCGGCTTAAGGGCAAGAGAAAAAAATGGTTTTAGCATTAGGGATGGGTTAATATTTTTTTAATTGATAAAATGAAAAGAAACCCTTGTTGTTTTCCCTGAACTGACATATACTATCTCATTGTGAGGTGCTGAAAATATTGAGGGGAAATGTGTGATACAGTTAATTCATTTCAAGGACTCTTGGCTATTTGGCCTCTCATCATTAAACCAGATTAGAACAAAGTTTACATCTCATGATTTAACACACATGAGACATCGATTTATTTATTCATTTACTTACATATTTGTTTCTATCTTTTGAAATCATAACCATAGTCATGCATTACTGTTCCACTTACTACATAAAAGCCTGTAAGCCACCCACATAGAAAAAACGTAACAGTATTAGTTAAAAAGAAAGCAATGTTAATGAGATAGGGAGTTCATATGTTCTGTAGTTTTGAGCGTATTGGAAAGAGCGGCAGTATGTTAGAGGTTGACAAAATTATATTACAGAGCCAATCAATACCAATGTGCATTTTTGTTAGTGAATAATTAGTATAAATAATGCTGACTTCAGTTTAAATATCCTAAATACTGAAGAAAACAGTGGAATCAATGGTGGGAAGCAGATGGATCATTTATTTCTCAATTACAGCTGACATGTTAGTTACAGAAGTTTTCATATTTTTTATTGTTTATATTCCATTTTACATCTGTGTTTATTGTTATAATAAATAAGTACATTATATCCTCTTATTAGAGCAGCAATGGAAAATTCTTGCAACAAAACACACACATACTCACATGACACAAATATCCCAAATGAAACACCAATAAGGAAGACTGTTTACCTCCCCCCCCCCCAAAAAAAAGAATAAGGCCTGTGTGTGGTTGAAGATGAAGACAGCAAAATGCAGTCCTATGAAAGGATACAATTTTGCACTTTTGGCAGGGGTTATTAATACTTGGGAAGATTTACATCTCCCACAGTCCTTCTAAGAATACAGACAAACTTATAAATCTACGTGTGTTTTCCAGCAACAATGAGATTTGCAAACTATCATACAGTCTACAGATAGATAATGAGTGACTATCTCCGTTTTAGATTTTCCCTCCACCTAAAGCAGTGTCTAAGAGCCTGCAGGGAAATAGTCACATCAACTAGATTATGTATAGCTTCAGTCATTGTATTCGGAGAGTGGGGTATTTATTAGCAAATAAATAGCTAGGTGGTCTTATTTTCTAGGGGATTCCCTATTAGAGCAGTGTGGGATAGATAGTGGGTGAATCAGTAAAGTCCCACATAGTTATTGAGCACCAACAATTTCTCTAGTACCATTTGGGAGACTCCTCTGATCTATTTCTGTCTCATGTTGACAGATTTACAGAGACACCGGTAGTTGTGCAATTTGGAAAACAGATTCCTTGATTATTTTACTATATTATTCAATCTTATAACTATGTTGACAGTGTACTTATTTATTACATTCCTTGACTGTTGTAGCCTTGATTAATTATTCACCTGGATCTCCTTTGGTCTATGATTTTTGTCCTTGAAAAGTCCTTGGTAAAGTGGATTTTAGCAACTATTAAGGACTTGAACTTGGAGCCAGACAGAGATATAGATTAAAATCCTGGCTCTTCCACAGGTTATTATATGACCTCAGGGAACTTCTTAAATTTTTTGTACCTTTATTTCCTCTCCCAAAATATGAGAATAATATTTGTATCTATAATATTTGTATCTATCTCATAGGATAGTAAGGATACATGAGATAATTACGACAAAGCAGTTTGCAAGACTCTTGGCATATAGCAAGTGTGTTAGTATTGTAGATTTATAGTACATGTAATTGTAGTATTATGTGATATGTATGCTGAAATAGGGATACACAATTTGCTGCTAGAGTAGCACACCATGCAGCTATTTATACAAAGTTGTTTTC
>NW_017731689.1:1298202-1304318 GCF_001890085.2 Hipposideros armiger
TGCCACTTTTTAAACTGTGTGACTTTGGACGGAGTGCTTCACCTCTCTGAGCTTGAGCTTTCCTCCTCTGTAAAACGGATAACACCAAACCATGGAGCATCTGATGTGAATCTTAAATAAGCTATTGCACGTGTAACCCCATACATGTCCTGAACCCAGTACATGTTGGTTGAATGAAATCCTGAAAGGCTGAATGCAGATTCTCTTACTATCTTCATTTTATAGGTCAAAGAGGGGAATTGATCAAATGTCTTATAGCCAGCTACTGTTAGAATTACTTTTTCTACCTTGGAGCTAAAAGTCTGGTAAATACCAGTGCATCTCTCTTCCATAAAAGTGAGTTGGTTTAAAGAAGGATAAAGCAAGTACTTTGAGGCAAAACTAGAGGAGCCTGGAAACCTTCTCAGTGAGACTTTCTGTGGTTCTAGATTATTCTTTGCTGGTATTTTGTTATTCATGAAGAATACCAGGTGCCAGCACAAGGCGGGCCTCTCCAGTCAGCTCTATGCAGAAAGCAGCTGGACCAATCAGCTGTCTAATATTAAAAAAAAAAGAGCTATTTCCAAATATCTATAGCTGACATTTTTTGGCTCTTTGAGAACCAAAGCTTGTTAAATTGCAATTTCATTGGATTGAGTTAAGAAGATAAATACTACATGAAATTGTGCTAAGTGGTCAGAACTATTTCCAAACAGGATTTTAGTTGACAATTTTTCTTTTGGACATTACTGTCCCTTTAAAGTAAATATTTATTCATCGTATTCAGTTTCTAGGTGGGTGACTGCCAAGTGTAATGTCTATGCAATAAAGAACCTTACTGTGAGTTAAAGCAAAACTTGATGATTTCTGAATGTGTCAGTTAGGAGAACAGATTGTGTGTTACCTACACAAAGGATTGGAATGTCATGCCAATAAAAAGAAAATGGAAAGACAACTTGTAAGTCTGTAATTGGAGAACAGTGAGCTAGCGGGGTTTAGAAGGATGTTGTTTACGAACCAGTGCTGTGCAAGGAGCTTTAGGGAAGGACTTCATTTTCATCACAACCACACTACGAAAACTTTACTCAGCTCCTGGTATGTGGTGCCTGCCTGTGATGCCTATTTTTCTTACATCTGATGGTGAAGAATCTCACTTTAACACCAATAGTACCATTGACTTCCGATGAACATGCAAATGTCTGGCTAAATAATTCAGTAACTCTATCATTATTCAGAATGACTAGGAGCGCTCCTGAGAGGAAAGGGAAGAAGAGAGTCACTGATTTGTAACCTGTAAATGCAGCACAATCAGGAGTCAGTCCTAATCTGCTTCTGAGTGAAAGGGTAAGTAGAGGGGAGGCTCTTTGTTGTGAACGTGGACAGTGAGGACTCCGGCTCCTTTTGAGTCCAATCCAGGTCTCCATTTCTGCAGCCATCTCTCTTGTGATCATAGACATACAGATTGTCAAGGGGAAAAAAAACCCCAACAAACTCAGTGGGTGTCATGATTTTCTACATCAAATATGAATTTACAGGAAAAAAGAAAGAAAAACTGCCAAAACTAATAACTGTGTTACTAAGGTTATGACACAAGGTTAGTATAAAAAAATCAATAAAATCAATTGTATTTCTATATACTAACAATGAACATTTTGAAAATAAAATTTAAAAAAATGTAAAATAGCATGAAACAACTGGAAATATTTTGAGATAAATTTTACCATGCAGTTTGCTTTATAGCCTTCAGTATTGTTTTAAGATTTTAATTATACCTAAATTTAAATATGGTTTCTTTGCCATCTTAATAAAAATTCCACCAGACGTTTTTAAAAAATAGAAATTGACAAGAAGATTGTAAAATTTGTACATAAAAAGGAAAGACCTCTATTAGTCAGAATCTGAAAAAAAGAGAAATTTTCAGTTAGGTGAATTGGGGAAAGCAGCAAAAGTGACATGGAGCGAGCAGGGAAGAGAAGAGAGCTTGAGGAAAGATTTCAAATGGGGAATGAACTTGGCTTTCTCTAAAAGCAGAACAAAAACAAAACAGAACAAAAATACTAGTGTGACTAGTTTAAACATGGAAGGAGTACCAGAAAGATTAGACAAGGTTGTGAGCAAGGCAGTCATAATAGGAAGGGACGGAACTTGAGCCTTGATGCCCAATGTTGAAAAGTATCCTTATATCTGGACGGTGGGCATACTTGATCAACCTCCACTCCATGAACACCACATTTCTTTTCACCTGAGGCAGCCCAGAGTTCAAATCCCAGAAGTGGCCTATGGTCCCAGGAAATCTTATTAACGTTTAACTCCCACCCGTCTTAATGAAAATATTCAAAGACGTCTCTTGCAAAAGCAGAATGTAGAACAGATTAAATCATAACATGTCTGTAGAGAATGTCAGGCAGATGCTTATAAATCTATTTCCTGCAGGAGAGGGGATTTTAAACCATGTCCCTTGAAATGTTCTTGAACACTTCAGTATTATGCTTGGCTGAAAGAAATTCTTCTGGGCTTTGTAGGAGTTGGTTTACACAATATCCAGTGTTTCAGGCACTACATAAAAATATCAGTGAGCTAATTCAAACTTGCTATTTAAGAACACGAATGACAAATCCACAAAGGGCTTTACATGTGCCAACCACATCAGCTGTTCCTTACAGGGGAGACCAAATATGTATCTCATTATCTGTATCTGGAGAACATTCCTCCTGAAAAATATTTGTAAAAATTAGCTAATTATTTGTGTGTGGGGTGGGGGCGAGGAGGGGGGGCGAGACATGCGACCACCATAGTTTCTCAGGAAAGCAGGGAAATGACAGATTTTGGGCTCTCAGTCGTCCCATCCGAATGCTTTTTAATATCTTCTTTTCAGTTGCCGTTCTCCTGATCCTCACTAGGTGGGAAGATAAGGGCATCACCTGCTTGACTCCCTGAGTCAACCTAGAATGCATTCTGATATGAGGCAGGATGACGTTCCTTCCCAGAAATGAGTAAGAACTCAGACTGTACTCTCCTTAACCATGACAAGTGATTGTTTCCAATTCATATTCCGTGTTCCTTTTCCTGGGGGGAGGGTTTTATGGGGGGTAGGTAGAAGGATGATGGTGAGGTGGTGGTGAAGGAAGCCTTAGCTTTAAACTAGTACTGAACTAGGGAAGATATATTTTTTAATTTCCAGAACTTACTGTTTGGTATAACTTTCCCAGGAAGCCAAAGCTTTCTCTAGCATTTTAGAAAAGTCACTTCAAGGCTGAGTGGATTGGTCCCGTGAGGAAGGAAAGGGGTTTTCACACAGTGATGATGGTGTCAGGAAGGGGATCAGGCCTGCAGAGTTCTTGGTTTCTAATCCTAAAAGAAAAGGCAACAGTTTAGCCCCATTACATGCAGATAGCTGGTGTCCTCACACAGCTACTCCTAAACTATCCACTTCATGGGCCTCCAGGACATATTCATTTACACAGAAATTTCCAGGTGTCAGCGTGGTGCATTTTGCTTTGGGCTTTCCAATCCCTTTCATAAAAGGGATTTTTATGAAAGAACATATAAAAGAAAGAACAATAGCTAGTGTTATTTAGCATTTACTGTATATCTGAGACTTAGACTAAGCACTTTTAATAACTGATTTCATAAAATATTTAGAACATTCATATAGTTATCAATATAACTCTATTTTGAGAATTAGGAAATTTAGGCCGAAAGAGTTCAAGTAACTTGCCCAAAGTCTCACGCATAGCATATGTTCAGACCAGTATTGGAAACGCATTCAGAATAACCACAGACACTGTACTTACATCTCTGACAAATGAAAGAACTGGGCCACATCAGTGATTTGTGGTCAGAGGGACTGACCGAGATGTTCTTCTTACTTATGTGACCCCGGGCAGCCTTTCAGAGGAGGTACAGTTTTCTTATCTGAAATTAAGAAAAAAAAAATTCTGCTAAAAAAAAAAAAAGATGTTACAAACCAGCAATATCTGCTGAGAACAAATAAAATAATGAGAGGGTGTCTAGCACATTCTTTAGCCAAATGTAGGTAAACTTTGCTGAGTTCTGAACTAAGAGCTGTAACAGAGGTCATAAAACCAATTGTATTTTTGCCTTTCTGTGGGACTGAATGGCAGCACAACATGTTTAGTTATTCACATCATACAAGCAAAGTAACTCCTTTATGACCTTATTAAAAGTATTCATTTCCAGCACCGTGAGTAGGTGGTCAGACCGATACATCCATAACGGCTGCGTGAAGCAGCGAGAAAGGTTCACGGAGGGCTTCAGCTGTATTGACAGCATACAGCCGAGAGGCAGGCACACAAGCATCGTGTGCTTTATATATGCTTGTGTATCTGAGGAGGCGCGTAATAAACTACAACATTCAAATAGTTTCTGACCGAATCTGAAACATGGTTTTATTGAGTGTTCTTTGCCAGCAGTTCCTCCCAGAGGCTTTCCTCCTGGACTCTCATGATCTCCTTTGAATGTTGTGCTTAAAGCCAATACTTTTTGGCTTATTCCTGGAACTTTTGGGTCAAAGATGGTTCATGTTTCCCCAGTCTCTTGCCAACCATTACTGAAGTCTAGATAGAAAAGAAACTCTGACCTACTTCAGTTAAAAAAAGCATTTGAAATATGCAAGAAAATGACTGTCAGTTCAAATTGACCTGGATATGGACCTTGTAGATTTGGCAGGGAAAGCAGATTGACCAAGCTCAAAGCTGACAGAGTATTGGGCCAAGCTTGTCAGCTTGATGGCGCTTGTGCTGCGAAGCCTGACCCTGGCCACATAGAGTTCGCCACCTAGCATCACTCCTGACCACTTTGTCCCTCAACCAAAGTAGAAGATGGACAAAATCATACTGAATGACATTCCACTCCCCAACATCGAGGGATCATCAGGTTATCATGGATATTTAACATCCATATGGTAGGGAGGGTGTTCCAATAGAGTGATTTGTTTACTGGCTAAAAACTCCCTCACAGACAGTGCCATGTGAGCTGGTGCATTGTCGTGATGCAAGAGCCATGAATTGTTGGCGAAAAGTTCATGTCGTTTTTCGTCCAACATTTTCATGCAGCCTTTTCAGCACTTCCAAATAGTAAACTTGGTTAACTGTCCCGTTGGTACAAATTCATAATGAATAATCCCTCTGATATCAAAAAAGGTGAGCAGCATCTTTGCAACAAGTTTGGAAACTTAATTGTCAGACTTAGTATTTAACTGGAGAAAATAAGGGGAACAGACACTGATGACAATTAGCATTTATTAGATAAAACTGGAAGACTATTCTAGGATCCCCGTGAAAGGGACAGGTATTTAATGCTCTTAGATTCTTCAGGGTTAAATACTATTGCAAGCTTCTCTTTGACATTTTTAAAACTTTATTTGTTAAAATTAACCATCTGGTGACAACCTTTATTTCCTCATTCTTTTTGTCTTAGGCTCTTTTTCATTTCTTTGGCTGACTTGAAAGTTCTCTGGGATTCTGGAGAGTTGTCTGATCCGATACTGCTAGACAGAGAAACCTAAACCGCCACTATGTCTAATGTAGTCTGCATCCTAGAGAGTGCATCGGCCCAGGGTCACATGGTATTGAAAACTTCAAGCAGAAACAAGAAGCCTATGAGAGAGACATCTCTGAGTTCAGATCCCCCAATTATACAAGACACTTAGGTCCTCATGGGGAATGGCAAGTTCTAGAATTCAAAGGGGCTGTAAAATAGTGAAATGAGTTTCTTTCTTCTAAAAACTGTGTTCAGACTGTCCATTTTGGAGCTAGGCTAATAATATCCAAAGACTTCCCCAGTCCCCTTCTGTATTTTGGACATGTGTCCACTGTCCTTCTAGTGGACTTCTGGAATCACAAGTGTTAATACACAAAGAATACACTATTCAACCTGAGGCATTTTTTCAGCCTATTCTCTTTCTCTCTCTTTATTCATTATGGCAGATACCGCAGGTTTGTAACAGCTTTCTTTTTCTTTCTTTTTTTTTTAATTTTTTTTATTTTTTATTTTTTTTAATTTTTAGCAGAAACCAATTTTCATACAAAAGTTGAAAATGCCGGATAGTTTTCTTACTTTCCCAGCCTCTATAAGTTAGGGTTATAAGCACAGAACCTAATTTAGGCCAATGGGAA
>NW_017731689.1:1306518-1310629 GCF_001890085.2 Hipposideros armiger
AGGAATTATGAAGCTCACTGAAAGATGGCAACAGGTTATCGAACAAAACGGGCAATATATCATTGATTGATCTTTGTTCTTTATATAAATAAATGACCTTTGAAAAACATAGACAAAATACGTCATGACTTTTCTGACAACCCAGTAGGAACTAGAACATAGGAGAAATGAATTTGTCCTAAGGGTATTAATGAGAACAGACTTTAAAGTTTTAATATTCTTCTCCAAGCAAATCCTGGAATGTGTCATTTGACTCTTAGAAAGAACAATATTGACTTAGGTCTATATTTTAAAGCATAAATGTGATGTTAGATATATGTATTTTCAGTAACTAGATGGCGTATTCAGAAACAAACTATGTAAATCTAATAAGGAAAAGCCCGGAACATTGATCCTATTAATGCTTGATTAAATAATTTTCATTTAGTTAATAACTGTAAGCAAACAAATGTATCTGCACTGGGTAGTATATTTTAAAATTTCAAATAAATATGAATAATGGATCAAAGATACTGTTCCCAAAGGAATCATCCAAAACAGTACAGACATTTAAATCTTAAAGGATTGATTAAGGTACTATCCTAATGGCTTGAGAATAGGAAATTTTTTCTTTGGCCTGAAAAGGACAAGAGTAGAAGTAAATTGTAAAACTGGACATAATTGAATAATTAAATTGAACCTATAATTTCTCCTAGCATCTAGTAAGTGCTTAATAAATTATTGGTGGAAGCTTCAGTGAGTGACAAAATAGTAAATTATTGTTCTGTAACAAGTGGAATATTTACTATGATTAATTGTTCATTACGCAAGGCAAAATATCTATTTCATGAGTTGTTTTTTTTGTTTTGTTTTTAAATTGGGCGATTGGGAGAGGGGAACAGTGTTAGGGAATTGGTGAAGGGGACTGGCCAAGTTGTTTTTCTTCAATCTTTGTTGTGGAGGGTGCCAGTCGCCATCTGGCTGCCTGCCGGCAGCTCGTGGCCTCTAAGCTCAAGGTGCTGTGTTCAATCTTAGTTGTGGGTGGCCATAGCCACCATCCCATGTGGAAATCGAACCCAGCAGCCTTGTTTTTAAGAGTGCACGCTCTATCCGCTGAGCCATCTGGGTGGTAGCTCAGTTCAAGGTGCCAAGTTCAGTTTTCGTTGTGTGTGGGCATAACCACCATCCCATGCGGGAGTCGAACTGGCAGCCTTGTTGTTAAGAACGCGTGCTCTATCCACGGAGCCATCTGGGTGGCAGCTCAGCTTAAGGTTCCAAGTTCGGTCTTAGTTGTGGGCAGGTGTAGCCCACCATTGAACAGGCAATCTTATTAGGTGCATGTGCTCTCAGCAGCTGAGCCATCCTGCCACCTGTTGGCAGCTCAGCAGCAGCTCAGCTTGGGTGCAGCATCACTGGCCCATGTGGGAATCAAACCGGCAGTCCTGTTGGTTAGAGTTCGCACTCTTAAGCTAACTCTTAACCAACTGAGCCACTTGTCCGGCCCCTATTCCATGAGATTTTAAAATGTAGTTACTAATGATGTTTTATTATGTAAGCACGATGAATACAACAAAGAAGTCTTACATTTGAGTTATCAGTAAATACTTAATTTTTAGCAAACTACTGAAAATATTAAGTACATTTTCCACTTTTGATTGTTTTAAGCAAAAATAACCATAAGACGTCAAGAAGAGTCATCGTTGTCTATTCCTCATAGAGGATTTATTTGAGAATAGTGTAATTCTTCCTTGTCTTTAAGTTCCTCTTAGAATATTATTTAAAATTGATGTTGTGAGGGGAAAAAAAATCTTCTAACTCTTATGTTTCAGCCATGACTAAAGTTTTTTTAAGTATCTGAAAAAAACACTACATGTAGAAAAAAAAATCAAATTCTATTTTACTAAGACACTGTGGTTTCATTAACACTGATGAAAAATAAAATAAAAGGAGAGTTGCTTTAGAGAGATTTAGATCAATCTTATTTAACGGTGACTGCTCAGTGGCTTGCAGAAAATAAATGTATGTTGTTTAGGAACAACAATAAGTACATAATAGAAAATAAAGTTAACTTTGATTCTAAAATAAGAAAGCAATGCTGCATACTTGCCTTCAACATAACAGAAGAAAATATTTGGTTCAGATTTGTTGTATTATTAATCTACTTCCATTTTACAGAATTGTTAATATCTGTGGCAGGTAGAAGGGCATCATCACAGGCCGACTTCTGTAGTCAGCAGCCTAGTTGGAGAATGAAATTACCATGCCTCAGAATATGATTTGTTTGCTCATGTTGCTTGTAGTGCAAATAAGTTTAACTTCTCATTTAAATTTTAATATTTCATATGAAATATGTAAAAATCTTTTAGAAATTCAACATCTTTCCCTGTTTTCTTTTATAATTCTCAAATAATCAAAACATTTTATTTCTCAGCATGTCAACATAAGTTGCAGAAGCTTCAATCTATTTCATTTGCTTAAATTTTAACAGTGAAGATTTATTGTGTTTCAGTGACACCCAAGACATCATGCAGGCTAAAATCAGAGATGCGTAGAAAGCCTGTCCCTGAGGGGCATCTAATAAGGAAAAGGAATATGTGTGGCAGAAGATAAATAAGTAGCACTTCCAAAATGTGAGCCCTGAAAGTCAAATTTGAGACCTTGACCTCTGCTCTGGGGAAACTGAGGCTTGTCCTCTGGATGAGTGTGGGTCCTTTCAGTCTTCAGTCAACGGCCCTCACCTCAATTCTTATTTATCTGAGTAACTATCCTGCTGCTTGCTCTTGAATATTTATTTTTGTAGAACTGCTCATAGAGCTTTATTTTGCTGTCTTTGGGCTCCCTCCAACTAATCAAGGTTTACTCATGAAAGCCTTGGCTTTTGTCTCTGCAGACACTTGCATGCAAGTTTAGATTACAATCCAAATGAAATGACCATATTTCTGTGNAGCCTGGTGTAAAGACGAATTCGTTGAAGAGGCTAAATGGAAAGATGAAAGCATCTGGGTCTTGGATAACATAATTGAGCTGCCCATTTAAGCAATCCTGGTACTTTCTACCTTTTGTTATAAAAGAAAATTCTAATAGCCACATTTTTGTATAATTTTTCCAGTTAAAAATAGATAAATGGTCTAGGTATAACACAGTGTCCTATATATTCCTTGAACAGCTTTTCATTTCTGCTCTCTGACTTGCCATATGTTAGTTCACCATGAAACCCATGTGCAATATCAGAGAAGCTCGATAGAAAGATACAGAATGCTTATTTTCTGGGATAGGAAGGAATTATAAAGGTAAAAGTAAAAGGAGGAGCCAAAAGTACATGAAATGCATATTCACACACAGTACCTGCAAACACATGTGTACACATGCATACACACACACAGTCACTCATACATGCATACCACACACATGTGCATGCATACATTATCACACATACACACAAACACTGTAAAGGGAAGACTTTAGCAGTGCTCAAAGTAAAGATAATATTGGGTTGTCGGAAAAGTCATGACACATGTTTGCAACAGATGGCACTAGTTCAATTTTGGAAGTAGTAGAGTCATCCACATCTATGTTATTGCTATGTCATTTGACACTGACAGTTCTAGTTTCATTCCAAAAAAATATTGAATGATTTGGTTGAGTTTTGAAGATTTTACAATAAGTTGGAGATGGAAGACCAAACTGCATTTTTGCTATATTTTACTGTTCTACTTTTATAAAGGGAAGAACTCACATCCAGCTTGTGAAACGTTGCATCAAGTATACAGTGACAATGCTCTACAAGAACATCCGTGCCAACGATGGGTCACAAAATTCTGTGCTGGTGATTTTGGTCTCAGTGATGCTTCTTGGTCAGGGAGGCCCACCGAGTTTGATGACAACAAAATAAAGGCATTGATTGAGTCAAACCCACGTTATACGACATGAGAGATTGCAAAAACATTGAACATCTATCATTCAAGCATTCACGACCACCTGAAGAAGCTGGGATATGTAAGCAAGCTTGATATTTGGGTTCCACATGAACTCAAAGAAGTTCATTTGACGGCGCGTATAAACATCTGCAATATGCTCATTAAACGTGAGGAAAACGATCCTTTTTTGAAGCGACTGATAACTGGTGATGAGA
>NW_017731689.1:1313859-1315162 GCF_001890085.2 Hipposideros armiger
AAAAAAAAACATTAAGAAGATTGGGCCCACATAGAATAAACCATGAGGGAAAATAAATGCCAGCAATTTGTAGTGTTTATTACTGAGATGAGTCAGCACAATAGTCAATCCATAGATTCTTTACTGACTGTGGATGGAGATCATCTACTTTTCTAACTAAAAGAAAAGCCAGTGTGGAGAGGATTGGATAGTTTGATTCAAATGCATGCCCCCAAAGGTGCACCTTTTCTTTGGGCCATCTTCATGGTTCCTTAAGCCCCACCCTGTGGCAGTGCCCCTACATTTACTAGCCTGTAAGGATCAAGGGCTGATTATATTGAGAGAGATGGCAAGATTATTATACTTAGCTGTATCTTTTATATGAGGGAATAATGCAACACAAGTCAACCTCAGGAAATAGGGAGAGCAAGGAAAAGAGGCATCTCCTGATCAGTATTTGGGGAAAATGGAAGGATTTTTTTAATAAAATAAATTAATTTTCAAAACTCTTACATGAACACACACACACACACACACACGCATACGCATACATACACATATACTTTTTTTTTTAAAGGCAAGAGACAGTCACGTTGGCCTCAGAAGTGTTTTGAATACCTTAGTTTGGGATGATGCAACTGCTCAGTGATGCTTGAGGCCAAGTTTTCCTCTTTTTCCATTGCCATTTTTCCAAGAAAGTTTGGGAGATTTATATTAACAAACTCAGCTCTTCTGAAAAAATAACATTTACTTGTCAAAGCCTCTACCATCTCTTACTTATGCCCTCCTTCATGTGAAGGTAACAACAACAACAAATAAAACCTGGTCCTGTCAAAGTCTCTTTTGCTTTTATGTTGGTGGTTTTTACGATTCCAAGTGCAAAGGTAAACCCTGGCAATTTGAGGGACCTAAGTACAATTAATTGTTTGCCAATATGATGGTCTATTCGTTTATCTGGTAGACTCTGTTCTCTCTCTGCTTTATTTCTAAGTCTCAGGTGCTTGTTCCTAAGTGTCATTATATATGTCCACGCTGGTCAGGAATTACAGACATACATTATCCCTCAGGGAACTAAGGTTAGTTCAAAGATCTTGATGGAGAAGGGAGGGAAATTTGCTTCTGCTCATTAGATGGTCTTCCTAAGAAAGATCTACATCAGCACTGAAGCTGTGGATGTTTGTAGTTACCAGCTGTGCTTTTCACTGTGGTAAGAGGTGAGGATTCGCTCTTGACTCAACCTTGCTGTCCTTGCTACTTTTATGTTCTATTTTTTGGCCTCATTCACTATGCACCTTCACCCCTTCCAGCTTCTTTCTGTTCTCTG
>NW_017731689.1:1322732-1324589 GCF_001890085.2 Hipposideros armiger
CAGAAAACATTTACTTCATTTATTTTGGGAGAGGACAAATAAAATTTTGTAGATCACTCTGTTTTCCAATTTAAAAACATTTTAATTTATTAATTTTAAAATCAGCTTATTGAAGTATAATTTATGTACAATAACATTCAACTGGTTAAGTCCACACTTCAATGCATTTTGACAGATGTATACAATTATACAACCACTGCCACATAAGGATAATTTTCCTCACTCCCAAGAGTTCCCTCAGCCCCTTCTCAGTCAATGCTTTCCTTCTACCCCAGCCTCTTACAAAAAAGAAACTGATAGAGATCAATTAATTCAGCTATACCTGACACAGCCTCAGATGATTGCATCTGATGCTGTGTACACAGCTAACCAAGTTCAACATTGCCTAGAAACTTGATTTGATGAATTTAATGAGGAGTGGATGAATAGATGAACAGAGAAATTAATGATTATCATTTCTTCCTGGCAATTTTAGCACGCGACTTCTTGAGTTGCCCTAAGCAGTGCCAGTGATGGAGGATTTACTCTTTCGCAAAACTACTCACCATATTATTTTATATGGCTTCTGAAATTGTTACTTCTTTGTTTGCCTCTCTACAGCAATGATCCATCAACTATTTTTCAGATTCTGAGAACAATATCAATTCACAGACAGCTAGCTCTATGTCAATATAGTAACTTCCAGTAGTCTCTATCCATGATTATCTCTAGACAAATCATTCACCTTATTAAAGAGTTACTTTATTTCAGTAAGAAATTTTAAATTTATTTTGTATATGGAATGGATTTCAAAACTCTTCTTTATTTTTATTATCCTAGATAGGTTNAGCTGTCTCAAAGCCTGTAGTGTCTTGTTTTTCATCCTTGGCATTCTTATATTCCACAAATACGTGCCTTGGTTTGGATTCCTTTTATTCACTTTGGTGAATACACATTGGACTCTTTCAATCTGGATTTGAATGTCACTCAGTTTGTTTTTTGTGTTTTTTTTAATTTGCATGTAAATTTTGTTTTTTGAAAGCAACCATTTTCAATCAGAAGTCCGTGGTATTTTTTTTTTTAATTCCCATTATGTCCATTGGAAATTCTTTTCCTTTTCATTCAACCCCACTCTTCTTGGTTTGATGATCTGGAGACATTGCTTGGCATGATCTCATTGACTGCCAGACTCACTCTGTTCTCTACCCAATGCTGTATTCAGTTCAATCTCCACATCTTGTCCAAAGTCCTCTCTTAGTTTTCCCTCCAGCTCATCCTTATGTACTAGTCCAACAAGGCCTGCATTAAGCACCGTGACCCCTAAGAAAGCCTCTGACTATTGTAGTCCTTCTTTCTCTCTCTCTTCCTGAAATACTGTAGTAAGGTCCTCATACTTGATCATCGCTATACACACAGTGTATACTAGTGTATATACACAGTGTATACACAGTGGGAACTAGGCACTGTATGTTTCTACTACTGCCCCTTTGAGTTCTTAATAGCCTGCTCTTTCTAAGCACGTTTATTTGAATTCTACAGGTTGTGTGATGAGCCATGCCATGTTTTAATATTTAATTTCTTGTTATAGGCAGCTCAGGGACTAAAAGCTTTCGAGTACATATCATGTACTTGAATATCATGCTATTTTATTTTGTTAGTTTTTATCTCCACACCACATTATGAATTCCTTTATTTTATAGCCCAATAGAACATTATATATGTTCTCAAGAACTTTTTACATATTTTGTTCGTCACTGATGTCCGCTTTGGCTGATATTTTTTTCACCTTCTTTTACAAAAGTATCTTAAGTGGTTTAAAAAACACAGAAACTACTGACAATAATAATGTTAATAAATATCATGATACTCTAATATTTT
>NW_017731689.1:1327429-1328744 GCF_001890085.2 Hipposideros armiger
ATGTTAATGCTGGGGGCAGAGCTGATGAATTAGGCTAGAATGGTTTCCAGGTCTTAAAAGGCAGGTTGAAACCCTCAAATAATCTAGGAAGACCCTTTCTAAACTTATCCATAGGTTCCACAGTTGCTATTTTGGGTATACTTTATATATACTGTATTTTGCCATGTATAATGCACACCCACGTTTTTGGTCAAAACTTTCAGGGAAAAAAATCTTTTGTTTTAAATTTTTAATTCAAAATTTTATTTGTTTACATTTAGGTACTTGTTTTTTGTATTATAAAGGACTTTTAGCATTTATTTTTTAACATGTTATGGTACAAGAAATTTTGTGTACTGGTAACACATTTATGATATTTACCCATCCTAGAAGGCCAAGATCTCTTCATCATTGCAAGTTCATCGTAAGTTCAACAAAACCAATTATTGTATTCCAGGGTGTTATTTTGCATACAGATTTTGTTATTGATTTCTAGAGTTATACTTTTAATTCATAAGCATAAATAAAAGACTTTAAAACATTTATATAGATACTTAATTAGTACTACCCATGTATAATGTGCATCCCTATTTTTCCCTCACAAATTTGGGCAAAAAAGTGCACATTATACATGGCAAAATACAGTAATTCATTCTCAGAGTCTTTAAAGTCCTTGCATTAGCCAACTTTTTCTTTAAACATTAATCTGAGGCCTATTTCCCAATAAGTAAAATTAATAAAAGACAACTATTCTGGTTGATGTTTTAACTTTCCTTAGCTTTTCTTGTTACGAAAAATAAGAAACTGAAGCTGTTCTTAACGTTTTTGGTTCTCATAATTTACTTCCTTAAATGGAAAAACAATTATACCTGCGCTACTTACTTTGTAGCATTGTCGTAAGCATCAAAACCAGTAATTTATGTATGAATGTATTTTGCACCATGTTCTAGATAATCTAACTTTCTTTGATTTTCTCTCCCTTTTTCTCCTTTCCGTGTCCTCAACCCTAAATCCTGAGTGTTAGGACTTACTCCATTCCTTAGAAGGATTGAGAGCCTACTTTTCTAAAAGATATACCTGAGGATGGGACTACATTTTCCCACTTTCCATTATTCAATATATTTTAATCGTCTGGGCCTCATTGCTTTAAAGCCTGGCCGGTCTTCCAGCTGATTCATCAGTGTCCTTTATCCTATTGTGTGCTCTCTTTTGAAAACTACAGTATTCTTTAAACATATCCTCAGATGAGGGAGTGCCATGGGAGCCCATTTCACTTAGGAAGTTGTGTTTATTGATAGAGAATTTTAAGCACCTCTTTCCTTTCTATGGCGCCTTC
>NW_017731689.1:1329431-1354187 GCF_001890085.2 Hipposideros armiger
GCAAGTTTATCAAGAATGTATAGACAACAAAGGTACAATTCCATAACCCATTGTAAAATACTTTCATATCTCAACAGTATTATGTTTCTGCTTTAATGGTATTGTATGACTCCTCAAAGCCTTCTGGGAATCATATTCTTCCAGAAACGAAGACTATATCAGGCTAATATCTTTTTATAGGGGATGCTGTTTTTATCCTAATTTATCGGTGTGTTGCATTATTAATTTTATGTCATTGACATTGTTTCCTGTGCCATAGCTTTGCCTTAAGCTTGAAAGGCATGGATTTACTATGCCCAGAAGTTCAATTTGAATTTGAACTAAAGTCTTAGATTGTGGATCCAAGGAATGTAGTTCTTGAGAATCTCACAGTAGTCATACAGCTCTTTTAAATGGTGACATTTGATGGAGTTTTTGAAGATATATCCAGAACTGGCTCTCAAGGAAATTAACACTCTAAGAAAATGGGTAAAACTCTGTATCAGAAATCTCTTTTGTACAATTTCGTATCCCCCTGGCCCCACATTTCATACAGGTAACTGCTGCTATAATGTTTCTTATAATCTTGGACTGGCTTTGTGTGGGGGAAAACTGACAGAGCATCATTTCAGGTCCCAACACAACAATTAGGTCACCTTTGATCAATGAGTGTGGGACAAATTCAGCAAATGCTTTCCCAGGTCGTTCTTCAGGTGAAAATACCTGAGATGCATTTCTTAGGCCTCCTGAGCTGGTTCCCTAGGGTCAAGCACAATATCCCATAGCAGTGGGAAACTCAATGGTGCCTCTCTATATTGGCTTTCTTTCTTAAACTCTTCTGTCACTTCTCTCCCAAGATATCATTCCCAAATTAATGACCTGCATGAAAGCCTTTGCTTCAGATTTTCCTTATGGTTGTGCCAAGCAAACATAATATCCCTCTTACCTTTTGCCAGTGATGATGTTGCAAGATGGCTGTCCGGACAATCTCCACTCTTTAGCCAACATTAATCTTTGGTACTGAGACAAGGGATGGCCTCAGCATCTGTCTCAAAAACAGGTCCTAGGGAAATATGGTGACTAGACTGGACTTGGCACTCTCGCCACAGTCCTGTTTTCTCTGCTTCAGCAATGACCAGAGGTCATTCTGTATCTTGGACCCTCATTCTGGAATCTGTTGTTTTCTAATAGCCCATGAAGAATTGAGGGGCGTGGGTCCACATTCACCAGGCATCACATTTACTAGCTGTGATTTGGATGCTGGGCAGAGAAACTAGATTACTCTTCAGTTAAGTGACTCTGTCATACATCAGCAATGAGGCATTTACAATTTAATTTTGTGTCTCAACAAAAGTTAAAATTGTTACTGGACTTTCATAATCATTTGAGAACAATAGAAACTTCAGCTTTTGCCTGAACTATAGATGTAACTATTATGAAAACAGTACTTAAGAATAAGTGTGCTTTAATCTAGTATAAGGCCCACATTTATGATTTCACTCTCTGAAATGACTTGAATTTTTGAGTCCACCGAATTCATTTCCCCTGGTTTATGCCAGCACTTGCTAGCTCAAACTTGCAGCTCCATTATCAGATTCTGCAGCCTTCTGCTGGTTTATGCTGTGACTTAGGTTCATCAGGCCTTCCTCTTTTTCTAGGGTCCTCTAGAGCAACCTGGTTACACAGGCAACGTAGGTCTCCCCGGACTGCAGTGGATAAAATAACACTGGGCCAGTAGTATCAGAACTTTGGCTTGGTCCTGATCTTGAACTTCATCTTGATCCTGACCATTGTCTTGTTCACATTACCCTAGCTATAAACCTAGTGGCCAGAAAGAAGGTGGGAGTAAGTCCTGACTGGCACACAAGTTGTCTTGTAGGAGAGAGATCTCTGCATTTTTCTTCCAGAATAGGGGGCATGCTAGCTTTTAAAGAGGATGGGTGTGCCATTTCTGCATTCTCAGAGTGTTCAGAGGAAACAAGACCCTCGGGTCATCTACCAGTATGTCCCAGTCCTATGTGTCAGGGGCCTGGGTATTTCCAACCAAAACCCATACTATGGCATACAAGACCTATCTTGGTTGGGTTGTTGATTTTCATTGACATCTAGTCCCAAACTTGGTCCTCTTCTTTCTTTGTTCTCCCGCTATAGGAGATGAAAGCTACTTTGTATGCAGCCAGAAGGGCCTTCTGGCTTGCAACTGCCTGTTGCTCTTCCTTAGTTGTTCATAATCTTTCTGTAGCCCATTACTATTGTTTAGTGATATCATCCAAACTCATTATTCATTATCTAATATTTCCACCAGACATCTCAAGTGTCTGATACACTGAGCCCATTAGTGTGACCACTTCCTCTAGTATAAGATATCAGTTCACCACTGGTGAAAGTTTTAATAATTAATCCTCTACTTTGTTGCAGGAGCTGTCTGTGCTTCACCAGTGACATTGTCTTGGTTGCCAAGGTGATTAACTTACCACGGAATGTCGTTGTATTGCATGTTTTCTCAAGCAATAAATTGAAGTAGAAATTATTGTAGGTAGCAACTATGGAAGGTTGTACCCTCCAGAAGCAGAGACAGAGGGACTTGGGGCTGCAAGATCTTTTTTAAGGGATTGACACTTGTGAAAGGAAGTGGGGGAAAGCAGAAATGAGAAAAGTGATCATTTAAACTGCAGCTCGGGTTCTTAAAATCCAGTCCACTTGGCAAGGATCTTTTTGAACAAATATCGCCCACCAGAATTTCCTCAGGTTGGGTCAAACTGGGCTGGTATTGATATTCCTGCCTTGCCTCATTATCTGAAGAAGACCCTTTCCCTGAGAAGACAATGTCTTCATTTCATGTCACTCCCTGCAGATGAAATGGACTCTGAAGGAGCTGAAAATCTGGAGGCTGTTCACTGACCACACTCCCTGTAGCTGTGCAGGAAGTCCTTTGAAGGGGCACAGGGACTGGTGCATTTCTGGGTATCCTACAGAACCTTTGTCTCTTCTACAAATTCATGAGTTCCTCAAGTGTGGGAAAAGTGACTTATTCCTATTTATGTGCAAAGACTAGACATACGCTTTTAAATAATCCTGAATGGAAGAATTAATGAAAAAAATAAGTGGACAGAAATATTGATGGTGCTAGTGCTGATGGTGATGTTGATAATGGTATCATGTTGATAGCTCTGTTTGTTGAACATATACTATGTGCTCTAGTGCCTAGAACCATCTGTAAAACATAATAATTAGGTGCTTGATAAAGATTTTGAATAAATGAAAGAATGGACAAGTACACCAGATGTTGTGACAAACACTTTACAAATACTTAATTATTTCAAACTTAAATGAATTTTATTATGTGACAGATGAGGCTAGTAAAGATTCAAGCATTATCTGAAGTTGCATAGCAACAAGTTGAAAAGGCAGGATTTGAATGCAGGTCTGTCTGACTGCAGAGATTTTCCTATTAACCACTCTGCTGTACTGGGCATCTATCAGCTGTCAGCAGAATGTGGGAAGAGCTGGTAGAAACCACTGCACAGGGAACAGACTTTAGGGGTGGGACTTCATCTCTTAGGAGACCTGACAAGGGCACAGATGAAAACTTTGGAATCTGAGTTGTCAGGCAAGATCTCAATCATGGAGACTAAAGTTTAAGGCAATGTCTTGGTCCCAAGAAACAAAGGAAGAAGAAATACTGAAAGCAAAATGTTAACTTAGGACCATAAACAAACCTGATTTGATGCTGTGTGAAGATATTTCCAGGGGGTCATATAACTCGCCTGCCCAGCCAGAGACTTCACTGAGCCATGAGACTGAGCTAGACCAAGCCCATGGTGAGAGCTGCATGTCCCCTAGATTCAGGGACAGACAGAAGTTTTACTTTCCAGCATGAAGCCTCCCAGTCCAGCTCTGTCCTACTGCCAGACACTCTTCCTGTGAAGAGCCATGTGAACAGAGAGACCAGGCCTGGGTGCCTTGCATGTGAACGGTGTGTCTCTGAGCATGAAACAATGACTTTCAGCTTGAAGGCTTGCTCTGTCTCCTTTTTCAGGTGACATACTATTTAAAAATCTTTAACATTCTATTTAAAATTTTGTTTAAGGTAACTGAGGACTCCTACAGGGGAGAAGTGTCTTATTTTCAGGAACAAGCACCTGTTTAGCGTCCATTGCTATTGCATGAGGGTTTTACCAGCACTTGTATGTTGAGAAGTGAGAGTTATCTGTTCCACCGAGAAAGGTTCCTACCTGTTATAGGAAGGGCAGCAGTGTCTTCTGTGAGGAAAGACATTGGAGATTAAGGAACTTGAATTTAGCAGGGGTTCATCTCCAGACTGAAGGTTATCAGGCTTGTTTCAGAGGGAGAGGCAGATCTCAGTTGTTGAAAAATGTAGAAGATCAACTATTTGTTATGTCAAGGCCTCAGAATGTGGGGGCAGGAGACTTAACCCTGAGAGGAGGCTGTTGGAGGTCTGAGGCCCTTAGAGATCCTGGGAGAAGGTGATACGGATAGAAAGTGTGGATATCCTGGCAAATGAAGTGATTGATTTCAGGCAGTTTAGATGAAGAGGGGAGTTTCCTGAATTCATGCTATACTGGACACTTGGTACTTTTAAAACAGATGCCACACACCTACTCAGTAAGGATATGAATGCAAATGTATCCTTCTTCAGGGTTCAGACATCAATGGGAAAGAAGTTCATAAATACTTATTGGAAGTATAGACTCATTTTGGTTGAAAATGGCAGAAATGTAACACAAACTAGTTTAAGCAAAAGGTAAATCTATTAGCTCAACAAATTAAAAAGCTTAGGGCAATGCTGGATTCAAAGGCTCAAGTGCTTTTGGTTAAAATGGGTTCTCTTGAATTTTCTTTTCTGTGTTGTTTTGGTTTCACCCATTTTATGGTGGCCCCTTCAGCTCCAGGTTTATATCTTATTAGTTTCGAACCAGCAAAAGAAATGTTGTCTCTCAGTGTTTCTAATAAAGGTCTATGAAATCAGTCTCATTGGCTCAGGTTGTCTGGCCTGGGTCACCTGTTTACCCCTCAGCCAATCAGATGTGATGTTCCAATCGGCCATTTCTGAATTGCATGCCAATGCCTGGAACATGATTTGGCAGATGAGATTTTAATAAAAGCAAACATGAGGGGTTGAATAACGAGCCGACCAGAACAATTGCCCAATCTATGCTTTCATTCTCTTGACTTCACTTGCCCAAGACTTTGCCAGAATGGAAAATTGTGAGATTGTTTTTAGTCCGCCCAGCCCTTTGCATCAAAACCACATGCAGAGCTCTCCTACTTGGTTTTGGACCTCATTTACCCCCCTCTCCTGGCAAATACACATCTTTTTACAAACACTTTATTGGTTTTGATGTTTGCCACAGAGCTCCAATGTGTTAGAAAGGTTTATTTAAGGTTCACTGCCATCTCCCTGAGTGCTCTCATGGGCTTTTTCCATTTTCCCAAAGCTCATCATTCTTGGGACACTGCTGGCTTCATCAATATTTGTTAACACTATTTGACATTCTCTGTGTGTGCATTCAAGCAGTGAAGGAGACCTATTGAGGTCATCAGCCTCTTGCCAATGGGTTGTGTCATTTAATAGAAGTCTTTATAATAAAGATAGGGGCAGGCAGTGACATTCTAATTGCCCAGTTTATCATGGGACAAACAGGAAAGAAGTAATGAGTTACACTGGATTTATTGAGGCAAGAGAGAAGGGATGGGTTGTTGACTATGTCTGGGAGAGTCTCTCACTTTCTATCTAAGTGGGAGAATATCCAGTCTTGAAACCTGGCTAACTCAGGAACTCCTGACATCTTTCTTGACTTTGAGTCTCAAGTAAAGACAGTTTTCCATGTTTCCCCTGCAGCTCACCAGCTGTGCAGGGGATCATCTCACAGCCCTTGACTGAGACAGGCACTTCCATGGACTCATGACATCGGAACTGCACAATTCTGTGTGAGCTCTGCTACTAGAGATTGAAGGGGATACAGGGCTGAGCCAACAGTGAGGGGTTCAAGTCTTGCGGGGGTCAGTTAACTTGACACTGTTTCTTGGCCTGGGGCTGTAGATTAAATCTTCACCAGCCTTTTTTTTTTTTTTTTTAAGTTGAGTGATTATGCCATGAGGGGGTTGTGAGTAGAAGAACATTTGGCTCAGTACAAAGAGATTTTCCTTGTGGGAAGTGTGGTCTTCAATCTCAGAATGCATGATTTATGGATGATGGATCAGGAGCATAATTCCAAATGTAAAGCACATCTAGCATCTAGAGCAAGTGCTATACATGGGTGGGTGGTCAGCCTTGCCCAAACCATAGAGAATTGACCAACGTTCCTCATGTCATCATGTAGCTACAGCAAGGAGACAAATTCCTGCAAGATTTTAACTTCTAATCTTGTTGTTTCTTTCTATTTTCCAGCAAGATTTTCCATAAATAGCCTACAAATAATGCACCATCCCTGTGCAAATACTTGTAGAAAAAAATAATTATTCTACATTAAGGAACTTTTAATGGTGTGACTATATTTTTTGTTTAATTTTTATTAAATTTATTGAGTGACATTGGTTAATAAAATTATATAGGTTTCAAGTGTGCGTTTCTATAATATGTCATCTATGTATCACAGTGTGTGCTTACCACCCAGAGTCAGTTCTCCTTCCATCACCATATATTTGACCCCCTTTATCATCTTCTATCATCCCCCTCCTCCTTTACTGCCTGAGCTAAACATGATTTTCCCATCCCAGATCCTTTTGATAAAATGGCAGGTATTTGATTGTTCACACAACACCTCAACTCAACTTGGCAACTCAACTTTGTTGTTTGTTGGTTGGTTGGTTGGTTTTTGAATCATTCTTTACAGACAAAGACTTTCAAACCTGTGCTCTGGGAAGGTGAAATACCTGCTTGGCATTTAGTTATTCTG
Organism: Hipposideros armiger; assembly: GCF_001890085.2. Taxonomy (NCBI): domain Eukaryota; kingdom Metazoa; phylum Chordata; class Mammalia; order Chiroptera; family Hipposideridae; genus Hipposideros; species Hipposideros armiger. Next base: position 1,336,331 of record NW_017731689.1, read on the forward strand.
TCTTGTTGATCTCTTTAATCTGCACTAGATTTGTCACATTCTTTTTTCATTCAAGACATTAAACAGTAATGGCCAAGTATTTTGTAGAATGGTCTTCAATCTTAGTCTAATTTCTTCCCCATTGTTGAGTTCAGGCAAAAGTCTGAGCGAAGCTATGCTACAGAGGTGGTGCTGTGTTCTTTCCACTGCTTCCCAGCAAGAGGCACGCCCACGTGCCCCATCATCGATGGTGCCACGTAGATCATTCAATAAAGTGGTGCCCTGCATTTCTTCTTTGTACAGGTGCTTTTTCTGCTTTGTCACTAGGAAATAATCTCAGTTGACTGCATGAATATCCTATTCCCTAATTCCTTTCATCCAGTGGTTTTAGCAATACTCTATGAGCCTTTTCTGAATGATTTTATTACATTGGTGGTTTTCCAACGGTGATTTTTATCCCTGTTTTATCATTTATTCTGTATGTTAGGTACCATTATTCTGTAAAGGAAAATTATCCCTTGGTAAGGCACCTTTTTTTGGCGAGGATGAGGGAGGAATGGGAAATTCTGAAATTTCCATAGCTATGGTGTCGGAAATACTCAATAAAATATTTGTTGTGGTTCAAAAATAAACTAGGTTAACTGTCAAAGAAAATCAGGTGCTCCCTACGTCATGATTTACATGTTCAGCTGAACATTTCACCAGCCTTGAAGAGGACAGAGCATACTAGGTGATAGTTCTCAGCCCTGAATTCCTTATTGCCTTTTCTCATGTAGGTGGTCTGTCTCTTTCCTGCTGTTTCCATCAGCACTGGCTCCATCTGGGTTCTCACAGACTTAATTAAGTAGTAGATCTCTCAGAGGTTTTGTGACAGAGTTGGGAGTGTTATGAGCTTTTCAGTAAGATAGAGTTCAAAGCTCTGGGCTGGGAGACTAGAAGTATAGATGCTATTCTAGATCCTGTTCCTAACTAGCTCTGTGACCCCTCAGTTTAAATATCTGTGACAATGAAGACACTAGACTTTGGTTCTTCCACTTTGATTTGGTTCGTCCTGGGATTCTACACCATGATATAATTTCTCATGAAATATGTTAGTGGATTTTTGAATACTTTACTCAGTCCTAGTTATGTCTAGGTCTTAAAGACTATTTATGAATCCTGGTTTCCCTAAAAAAAACCCAAAAGTCCTTGAGTCCACATGGTAGGTGATACCTGCTACATCGTTATTGCCAGCATTTACTGAGGGCTTACTGTGTGCCACATACTGCGCCAATGCTTTACATGTATCGTCTTATCCAATCATTGTCATCTTCAATTAATCCAGTATAAGAGGTGTCATTATCATCTCAGTTTTAGAGATGATAAAACTCAAGTTTAAAAAGGGCTTTCCCAAGACCAGTTTGGAAGTGCTGGACTCAAGTCTCAAACTCAAGTTTGTCTATTTCAAAGCCCATGATTTATATCTTTTGTGCTTATTTGTTCCCATACAGGCACCATAGGAATGATAAATTACTGGGCACTTCTGTGCACCTCTTATAAAATCATTAACCTTGCAGGGAGAATGGATTTCTATCCTTAGATACCCCTCCTCCGTACTCATCTCACCTGATAGACTCAGAGAATTGTCAAGGGTGAAATTCCCCCTTCCATGAGTTTACATTTAAAATGTTTTATTTAAGTATTTTAAATCTTTATTTTTAAAGAGGATATTAGATCTTTCCTCTATTTCTATGCTAGAAAAGATTTTATTTTTGTTCAATTTAATAGATGGATTTTTCAGGGCAGAGAACATTTCAAAGACTCAAATAAAGCGTTACAATATCCAACCACAGTAATCCATAAATAAAAGGCACAAGCACAGGCTAACCCTCTTGTATATTTAACTTGAAAACTAACAATGGAACAAGACAAATCGGCTTTTTTTCCCCTTGCACCAAACCTTCGCATGCAGAAATGGAAAATAGTCTTTATCCTTAATTGTATTAACAACAGGTGAAGTTGGCCACATATCCCCAGAACCACTCAGAAAGAAGGAAAGGAGATTGTCTCTATTTTGGGGGGCAATTTACTAGGCATCCTGGGCTCCCTGTCACTTATCTTCCTCTCGCAAACCTCTAGTTCTTTCTAACATGCCGATTTCAGAAGGGGTACCTGTTGAGAAGAATTCACATGTACCCTGTAGCTTGCATATATTTATACAATGTGCTTCCAAACTTTTCTCTGTGCCCTTGAAATATATATTCTAAAATAAGTAAATAAAATATTTAAATACCTCCCAGCATCAAGAAGGAGGTCTGAAAGAATATATGTATGTTGGCAGTCATTCTACCTAATGTGTAGAGGTAGGAAATGGCAAAAGAAAAACGAAAACTCAGTCTGAGAATTGGATAGTTATATGCACCTATTGAGTGCCTGTTGTATGCCACCTTTGACATTGGATCATAGGATTATTTTAGGATGATTAGAAAAAAAAAACATACAAACTCTACCCTCAGGAAATCTATTGATATAATATATGTATATATATAATTGCACACCAACTCTAGATAAGCTCTCATAGATATTACCTGAATTATTGCTCCAACTGAATAAATAAATACAAAATATTTATGATCTTTCGGTGTCCATTTATAAACAGTAAGCACTGCATACATAGCTGAGTGTGGATTCAGGCCGTGCATATATTTACTGTCGGGTTGAAACAAAGGCGGCCTCATATAAAAATTCAGTAACATGAAACAGTCGATCATTAATCACACAGTTGCATGGTATAGACCAAGGGTCAGCAAACTTTTTCTGTAAAAGTCTAGATCAGGGGTCAGCAAACTTTTGAGATGGAAGAGCTGCCAGGCATCAGCCCACTTCATCTCGCGAGCCTCAGGCTCTGAAGTAAAATTGAAAATGAAAATAAAACTATCATAGTTTCATTTATAAAATTTTTAAAGGATATCATTCACATAATGGTGATTATGTAAAAATATATGTATGGCTCTCAAATAATTTTTAAACTGTTGTGAGGGACAGGCTTGGCTCTTCCAGGGGTCGGCAAACTTTTGAGACGGAGCATACCCAAAGAGCCGCAGTTTGCCGACCCTTGGGATAGCCTGTCGTGTGAGGTTAAACAGAGATGAGATGTGCTAGGGGAAGCCTTGTAGGGTATCTGTAGGTCTACAGGCAGAACAACAGCAAAAGAAAGTGTGGGGGAAAAACTAGTTTGGGAAGAGCAGGCATCACTTGGTAATTTTTCCAGTGAAATCAGGAGGAATGGAATTGGAACTCCATCAGTTATTGTGAGGAAAATGTAGATTCCTGTTGGAGATTGAAATGGACTTTTTTGGGATCATAGATGTGTAAGGACTATGTACAGCTGAAGCTCCTGGGTGTCAGCTTGATGCCACCAGAGGCAAAAGAACCATCAATAGACACCCAATGGTGGTTTTCAGCAGTCTCTGCTTCCACACATATCCTTTAGATTTCCTTTTTTTAAATTAATTTATTTTATTTTTAAATAGCTTGACTTAGAGTTTTTGTCACTGGTAACAAAATCAAGATCTCTAATATATTCCATAAAAATGAAAAGAACAAAGCATGATGGGAGGTCAGGGGTCCTGCAGCAGAGGGGCTGGGGACATTATTGAGAAGGAATATCCCTCTATTTCCTCCCATTTATAAAATAGAAACCCATTTGATTTCACTTACCCACTCAGGAAATATTTTTATTTATCTGCATTAATAGGACACTGCAAAAGTTTAGCATAGCTTAGAGAACCTTGAAATCTCCTGGTGAAATGTAAAGCAGGAGAAGGCCGTTATTTATTATTTAACATCCAAGATCAGCATTGTTTATTTTATTTAAGCATATTAAAGTGTGGCAGATGCTAGGAGGATATGCACGTTTCAATAACCAAGCATCATTTGTTTATCTTACAATAGCTACAGTATGATTCATATTATTAGTCATTTCACAGACTAATTGCTGCTTCCAGAATAAACACTGCCACCCTTGTCTAAATCCCCTCATCTCCTCTGCCCCTTCCTTAGTTAATCAGCCAGTCTTTCTCTTTTCTCTCTTTCCTCCTCTTTCATTTATCTCAGAGAGAGAGAGAAAAAAAATTAACATAATTAATATGAACTAGGCAAGTTATTTTCTTAATGGAATATTATTATATTTACATTGTTATGTATCTACTGCATGGCACACTTCCATTCTACATCCCACACGTGCACCAAAAGCAAGCGGTGATTTGCTTGGCGTCGTATCTTAAATGAAAGTAAGCTTTGCTGAGAAACTGGTTTCCAATGGTCATATCTTCCTCTAATGAAGCTTGATGTAATGAGTGGAAGGGAGGGACATTTGAGCTTATAATGAGGATGATCCTTTATCGTCCCTGACAGATCCTGTGCTCTGAGTAGGCAGTAATGAAATAAGAGCCTCAGGACTCATAAAAAAACATAAATAAGCTGCTTAGTAACAACTTCATTGGAACTGTACTGGGATTAACCCCAAAATGCCCATGCAGGCTTCTTGTCCCAGAATTCTGGAAATTACTCAGGTGGGCGGAGAGTCTAAAAACAATATTAGTGCCCCTTTCAAGGGGCAGCTCTTCTCTCAAGTATCCTCACACACGTAGAGCAGATTTGAAGGGTTTAAAACCCATGCAGACTGGAGCTTGAGAAAAGGCTTCAGACTAGGATGATGTGAACCAAGAGTCTGAAGGCAAGGAGACACAAGAGAGCTCCTTGTGAAAGACTATTACAGGCGAAAGGAAAGACTGGCAGAGTCTAAAGGGCATGAGCTTAGGATGGTGAGCCACACATTAAAGAACAACGCCAGCTGGATTCTGGGCATTATTCCTTTTGCCCACCCCCATCACACAAATGAGCTCTTCTCCATTTTGAGAGAGGTCGTTTTTTGAAACTGAATATATCTGTATTCATGATAGGGAAAGGACTTAGAAGACGCTCAAAAGAATATTAGTCATTGATTGTTTTCTGTTCACCTTCGTTGCTCTCTCTTCTCCAGCTGAACTCCCTCCCTCAGCTATGATTCAGAATCATTGTATCACACGGAGTTTGCATGAAAGTAAAGTCAAATAGGTTACTCTTGTGTCCTAATCCAATTGTATGTGTTGAGAGGGATCCTAAGGTCTGCCCTGGCCAGGGCTCAGAAAGAGCGCTAGGACTAAATAGCGATGACTGCTATACACTGGGAAAGTAGCGACATTGTGCCTTACATTTTCCAACCCTGCATCTTTAAAAATATACCAAAGGACACTTACCTGGCAGGGGAGATACCATGATCATGAAGTTGATTTTCCCAGGGCGAGGCTTATCCATTGCACTCCAGATGTGCTGACCCCTGCGGTTTCCCCAAATGTGGGAAACTCGGCTGCATAATTTGTGGTAGAGAGGGACTGCATTTGGGCTCTCCCCTGATAAATAAAACTTTTTGGGGAAAAAAAATATATACCTAAGGACAAACATGATTTCAATACCTATTATGGAAACCATGTGTTATCGGACTGATGCTACGGATTGGGGACCTACAACCATACTGACATTAATCACACGGATGCAGTGGCCCTGGACATTCTTCAGGGAATCTATTCAGATACCTTTGCAAATCCTTTATCTTTGTAACAACACTCAACATTTACTAATCATTTACTGTGCGTTAGACACTGTTCTAAGTTCTTTACATAAGGTCTGTCTTTTTTTTTTAAATCTTCAGAATAGCATTATGAACTAGTTGCTTTTATAAAAGAAAAAAAAGGCTTAGGAAGTGAGGTAATGATTTTTGGTTACAAAACATGATTAATTACTCTGCTGTTAGGTAATAGCATCAATTGAGATAAAGATGCAGGATAGCTGGGTAGGAATAGTCACCAACTCCTGATTTGCTCTTTCATACCTGCCTCACTACTAACTCATTCAAATTCTGGCGAGGAGATTTACATGCACTGTCTCATTGAATCTCCACAATGATAATATTAGGTAACTGAATATTCCTAAACAGTGACTGGCATGGTCAATAACAAATAGTTAAAACTGAATTCAACAAACAAAAACTCACAGACACAGACAACAGTTTAATGGTTACCAGAGGGTAAGGGGTGAGGTGGGATGGTAGAAGAGGGTAATAGGGGTCCAATATATGATGACAGAAGCAGATTTGACTTTGGGTGGTGAACACACAGTGCAATATACAGATGATGTATTATAGAATTGTACACTTGAAACCTATATAATTTTATTAACCAATGTCACCCCAATAAATTTTAAAAAACTGAATGTATACACACTAAGGAACAGTTATAGTGCTAATGATATTTTATGACTACATTTTGAAGATTGTCTTTTTTTTAATATTTTTATTGGGGAATTGGGAGAAGGGGAACAGACAAGTTGCTGTCCTGTTGTTCTTCAGTCTAGTTGTGGAGGACGTTGCTTTACTGGCCCAAGTTGGCACCATCATTGCGTTCTTCCTGGGCAAGGCAGATCAGGTGCCGGCTTCTGGATGGCCACTCATGGTGGCAGCTGGCCGCTCACACTGGCTGCTGGCTACACATGGTAGCCCAAGACAACCCACTGCATCAGGGGCTGCAACCTACGCCTTTGCCGGCGACTCACGGCAGCCCAGCTCCAGGTTGAGCTGTTGTTCAGCATCTTAGCTGTAGAGGGCAGTGTCACTGGCCCTCATAGGTAGGATCCAAACTGGGACCTCTGGCGTCCCAAGCCAGCTCTTAACCAACACGCCACTCGCCCGACCCTGAAGGTTATCTTTTTGAGAACAGAAAAAACAAATGGGCAAGACGTTGGGAGGTCCATATCCATTCCTTATAATGGAATAATTCAATAAAATTGTGTTGAAGTGTCGGTATTGAAAACTGGAAGTCATGGAATGCTATATTTGTTTGTCTTTATTATAAGATTATATGAAACAAAACTTGAGTGCAGGTGAATATTTTCTAAATCTAACTTGTTTTTATAATTCATTATCATTTCTCTTTGGCCCATTTTATATGATTTATTTTAAGAGCCAAAACCAGCAATGGAAATGAAAACATTAGTATAGTGGAGGAGGAGGATCTTTTGTCTTCACTCCCTTCCATAAAATGTCTCTTGAGAATCTAGTTCAAGTGATTTACTTTCATTAAAACTTCAAAGTACCATCTCTGTTTTGACCAGTGAGGTCAAAACATGCTATACTCATCCTCAGTTCTTTTGTGACGAAACTCACCTATAGGTGGTCAGTAATTCATACAAGTAAGCAACAGACCACAAAATAATCCTTCAAATTCAGACATTATCATAATTAGCAGAGTAATGGCTGACTGCTCTCAGTGTTTCTCTTTGGAAAGGCAAGACCTACTCTTAATTCCTGCAATTATTTTGCTGTTTCATCTGAGAGACAGTGAACATCCTGGGGAGAAAATTGTATTGTCCAAAATCTAGTCATTTCTGTACCATGTTTCTAGAAAAAAATTTTTTAGAACTAAAAAGTGGCAGAGAAGAACATAAAGCCTATGTGCCAAATGGAAAGCACCAAAATAATCTAGGTGTAACTGTAACTGTAAATGAAATAATACGCCAATTCAAGGGAATAGAATGGAGTACAATTATAAAGAGCGATGGTGTTGGATAGAAACTATTACCAGGCAAATGGGCCCACATTCTTAGTAAGTGAAGGGGCACATGCAATCTTACTTATAAAATTTTTGCTTAGACTGTCCTCTTGTGTGTATACAAGATGCACCCTCTCCACTTCCATTCTGCATCTTTTCCTTTCTTTAAACCCTTCTAGATTATCTCCTATACAGAGCTATGGGTAGGTAAGCTCCTCCTACCTGTGCCTGGCCTGCCATTATGATTTGTGTGTTTCAGAAATATGGTTTTATGCTTGATTTATATACAAAATGCCTGTAGATAACGAAGCTTCCCTAAGTGAGCAAAACTCTCCATGTTTGAAAATGAATTTAGGAGGAAATCTTCAGGGCTAGCCTTACCTGGGGTCCCTGGAATGCATTATTTCAATTGATGTACATCCTGGACACAAAACATTTCTTCCAGTATAATCTTTCCCCAACAAATAGCTACATTTTAAAAGTTTTATTCTAGGTTTCATACTAGGCATGAGAATAGACTTTTAAACAACGGCAATATTTGGATAATTCTCATTCCCACAGTTCCTCTCTTATAAAAGCTATATTCTTTTTAAATCTTGCATTACAGTTATTATAACAATGTTGTAGTAAAATAAATGGGTTTGGAGCTAGGCTGTCCTGGGTTCAAACTGGACCCCTAACATGGATACATCTCTGAACTTTAAATATTTATTTACATCTCCAAATCTTAGTTACCTTATTTACAAATGAGAATAATAATCTGACTTTATGGTAGACATTAAACAAAATAGTGCACATAAACTGTCTTGTCCCATACACAGAAGTGAGCCACAGATACTGTTTTTTCTTTGACCTCCTATTAACCTGAATATTCATTGAGGGCAGCAGCCATTTGTGGTTTGATCTAAACATCTCTCAAAGCACCTGGCTGAGTGCAAAGCAAGTAGTGAGGATTCAGTAAAAAGTGAAAGGATGAACATCAAGGAATATACTATGGGAGAACTAACTTATTGACATTTTCAAATGTATGGAAGGTTGAAAGTAGGTGGGAGGTTATGAGATGGCATCTTTGTGTGTGTGTGTGTGTGTGTGTGTGTGTGTGTATGTGTGTGTGAGTGTGTGTGTGTGTGTGTGTGCGTGCACATACACACATAATGGGTGAAAAGGCTAAGATGTCAAACCATCCTTCACTATTTTACCAAAGTGCAATTCTATCATAATTTTAAGTGCGTCCAAACTGCCTTCCTCCATTGTTTGGTGGAGGGAAGAGGTATGTATTCCATTCAGAAATAAGCTAGCATCTGGTAACAACCTAGAACCCAGATGTGACAATGACACTTCTTCTTTCAGGAGCCCACGGTGTTCTCAGCTGGATCCCACAGCCATAATAAAGGGTATTTGGTGTGCTCCACGAGCAGAGCGTCTTTCTTTGATCTTCCAATTAGGGACATGTCTCAGACAATTGGGGTCCTCTAATCACCCAACACATAATCTCTCTAGAATTGACCTTTCTACCCGGTGACCTTATGCTCCAGTTTAAATGCTTCCTGTGTTCATGCAAATTATATGTCAAAGTAACTAATTACATGTTATAAAAATAAAAAGGGCATAGGGAAGAAGCCTTAGAGAAACTACTGAGCAGACAGAGTCACGGGTGGACCTAAGCTAATTGGCTCCCTGATGGAATTTTTCCACAGGGGCTTCAGGCAGCCCTTCGTTTTAGTGAGTGTTTGCCAACATTAGAGGCTTCTCGGAGCCCACAGGGACAGTGTGGAATGGCTCAAGAGAATAAACTGAAACAGGCCCAAGGTATCTGGACTCAAACAGGATGATGTCATCCAAGAACGTGTGGTACAGTTTAATTTTAATTATTATACTTGCTCAATTACTCCTATAAGTAGGACCAAGTAACCTTGTTTGCATTTTATGGGTAAGATGAAGCTGCGTTTCAGAAATGTTTGCTCTGTTGAGCAATTCATGAATTAAAACTCAAGTGTCCCAATGATCATAGGTAAGACTTAAATAAGTACAACTTCCATGCATAGAAAAATGGAGTAATAATTTGCAAGCCTGGGAAATAGGTTACTGATGCACAATCTTGAATGATGGACTGGAAGGGGTCAGTGTGCTTCCGAGGCTTGATCCTGGGTTGAAATGGGAGGTAAGAGTGGCTGGCATGGTTATGCCAGATGAACAAGACTTTGATTTTGGACTGAGGGTGTTGTATTTTTATCCCATAGATAAAGGGGCACGATTGTCAATAGGAGGGACAGCTGTATAAGATAATTCTGACTTAAGTGTGCTGATCATGAATTAAAATGGAGGAACCAAAGCTGAGGCTTCAGAGTATATGAAACCTCTAAGGGTACGTAGATGGCACCATGATGGTCTAAATAAGGTGAGAGAAAGAAAGCAGAGACAGAGAGAAGGATTCTAGACATGCTATAAAGGACAATATCACTGTGTCTACACTCTGTTAAGGGGTCCTGATTTTTCTTGTTTTCTTCCCTGTGTGCATGTGGCTTACATGGGGAGCACTCAACAAGTAATATTTGTGGTACAATGAGAGAGATTATCTTAGAGGAAAGAGCATTGATTAAGACAGAAGGACCTGGTTCTATTTTTTGGAATTATCACTTACTGTCGATGTAAACAAGAGAAAATTTAATAATCTTCTGTAACTAATTTTTCTCTGTTGAGATGGTCTCATAAGGTTGTTGTTGGAACTTCTGGCTTGACAACTCCACACATCCTTCCTAAGGGATTGTATTTAAACTCTGGCTTCTATTATCATTTAAATACAAATGATTTCCAGACTCTTTCTTCAGTCACATTTCTTTCCAAATTTCCAGACCATTATGTCAGCCTGATTGCCTGGTCTCTCCAGCCAGATAACCACAGCTATTGTAAAATCAACAGGTCAAAAATAAATAGAACTATGCCCCTATTTTTTTCATCCCATCACTATCAAGAGCCCACCTCTCTTCCTGCATTCTTTATCCTGATAGATAGTAACTTCCCTACTTCAAACCTTTCCTTTCTTAGAGGAATTTGTATTTGAACTAGCTGGGAAAAAGGGAACATATCAGTAGCCTAAAGATGGCTAAAACCCAATAGGTTAACTTTTCCAAAGGTAGTTTTATATTATTACACATAATAATACCTTATATTGTCATGAGCTTGTGTGGTCTCTGAAATTTATTTTCAAAGGTCATATGGCTTAAAGACAAAAGAACCAATTTTAATGATAAAATTTATTCTATAATAAGAAATTATCAGAAAAAAATTAATGTTGGTTTATAGGGAAATCACCAGACAGCAATTATTCTTCAACATACACAAACCAAATACCTTTTCTAATCAAAAGCAGTCTGGACCTGTTTACCCTACATTTTCAGTACTTGGTAGTTATTTACTAAGTACTGAATTTTAAAAATGAATAAATACTTGTCTAATTTGCATTACGGCTACGTATAATGCAAGGATGAAAGGGTGCACGTGCACATGGACATATGTACCCTTATGCACAAGTAGTTAAAACAGCTAATTCCCAAACACAAAACTACATGATGCCCTATATAGAGTAGGCTGGGGACAGTGACCATTGTCCCATGATTTAGGAAACTTTACATTCATTCTCTATGTTTCCTTCAGCTAAATATTTCCCGCCTTGAGCTTACAAATCTCAAAACATCACAGGGCCACTTGATTCTGTAGACTCTCAGGGATCATGAAATGAGAAAAATAGTAGGGCACAGGATATGAAGGGAGGGGAAAACGAACTCCTCTTTGAATGGACACAGGTAATGCACTCAGGTCACCTTCTTAGACTCAGAGTGGAAGGGAACTCTAGAAAAACCTCCAGGAGTTACTACCACGCCTGTTCCCTATTAAAAATGACATGCAGAATTGGGCCAAGAGATTGTGACCACTCATTTTGTTTTATTAATGTATTTTATAGCTTTATTATGATATAATTCACATATCATAGCGTTTAATTTTATTAAATTTATTGGGGTGACATTGGTTAATAAAATTATATAGGTTTCAAGTGTACAATTCTATGATACCTCATCTGTACATCACATTGTGTGTTCACCACCCAAAGTCAAATCTCCTTCTGTCACTACATAGTTTACCCTCTTTACCCTTTTTACCTCCCTCACCCCTTTCCCTCTGGTAACCACTATACTGTTGTCTATATCTATGAGTTTTTATCTGTCTTGTTTCTTTGTTGTTTTCAGTTTTCTGTCCCACATACAAGTGAAATCAAATTGTCACACATTATAAATTATACCCATTTAAAGGGTACAATTTTATTTTTTGATATGTTCACAAAGTTTTGCAACTACCACCACAATTTAATTTTAAAACACAATCTAATTTTGTCACTCTACAAGAACAATTTAGCAGTCACATCTATCTATCCCCCACCCCCAGCCCTAACAAATGTTAATATACTTTCTGTCTATCTAGATTTGCCTATTCTGGACATTTCATATAAATGTTTGAAATGTCTTTTAGAGTTAGGGTTAGGGTCTTTTATGATTAGTTTCTTTCACATAGGATAAAGTTTTCAAGGTTCATCCAAGTTTTAGCATGTATTGGTACTCCATTGATTTTACTGCAGAATACTATTCCATTTTCTGAATATATGACATTTTATTTCTCTATTCATGAGAGGATGGACATTTGGATTATTTACACTTTGGCAATTATGAACAAAGCTGCAAAGGACATTTAAGTACAAGTTTTCTATGGACAGGTTTTCACTACTCTTGGTATATGTCTAGGAGTGTATTCCTGGGTCATATTGATAACTCTATGTTTAACCTTTTGAGAAACTTCTAAACTTTTTCAAAATAGCTGCACCATTGTGCATTCTCACCAATGGTGTATGAGGGCTCTAATTTCTTCATATCCTTATCAAAACTTGTTATTATCTGTCTTTTCAATTATAGCCATTCTAGTGGGTATAAAGTGTTTATCATGTTTTTTTTTTCATTTCCCTAATGACTAATAATGTTGTGCATCTTCCCATGAGGTTATTAGTCATCCACATGATTTCTTTGGAAAACCTGTATGCTTTGGAGATGAATGAAGAGCCTAGATTTTTGATACAAAAGAATTTTCCAGATCGATTGATTCACAAACATAAAGCCAGCCACTTGGATGAGCAATCAGTTTTGCAAAGCTTTTAGGAAGATTTGCCAAGGACCTCAGCTACAATCCTATGGCCAGTCATTTACCAAATTAAGTATAACATTCCATTACCGAACTGTTTAAAAATATATATTTTGTCAGTCAGTGTTAATAGGTTACGAAAACACATTTAGGCTCGCTCAGGATCCAATCTGAGTATGTGATTCGGGGGCACCCTGCACACAGGACATTTTTCACATCTTGTGGGAATATGGGCATGAGTTGGGTTGGGGCAGCATGATGAGATGCTTCAGTCACTCATCTAGTGCCTGAAGATGAGAGACTACTCACTGGCAGCCCTGTGAGGCTTTCATTTTAAGATATTCCAGAAACTGGATCCAAGAGAGGAAGATGCATTTTCGTGGCTAGTGTCACCTTGGCAGGACCCCTGTGTTGTCTACCAGGATGTCTGGGTTGTATGACTGCATCTGAAAGAAATGGTCATTGCTAACGCTCATTAAAAATATGTACTCTAGATCACTGTGCGGCCCTGCTCCTGCTTAGTATGTTAGGTATCTCATCTCAGTGCAACTGAAAGACACGTTTTATTACACCCACTCCATATAATGTATAGCAATTGTCATAGGCTCAAATAAAAAAGGTAGATTTGGAAATGCCTGTAAAATTATGTGATACCCTAGAAAAAGTAGCATGGTAAGTTTATATATGTATCGAAGTTAGCCAGCTCACGTGGGGAGAGAAATCCTTCTATTTGGCACCGGCAGCCTTGAACTCCATAGAAAGTGGGAATGTGGATTCAAAAGTGCAAGAGCCCCACATTTTAAGAGAGACTAAAAAACTATAACTTTAATGTAAGATATGAATTTTAAATTTTATCTCAAAAAAAGGTATTCAGGTAACAACAACCACAAAAAAATCTGGGTTCCGACTTGAGATACCTATACCAAGAGTATGAAAACCCTTGTGGTTACTAGCAGCCCTTGAACAGCATGGAGTAGACTACCACTCTTGTATGGATTTGTGGAAGTCAGTCAGCCTCCTGGTGTCTCAAGCTCCTACTCTGTAAAATGATTATGACAACAGAAATTTGGGCCGAATGCTCTTTATCCCCCTCCGGTCCCAACTTTAAAATCTTGGATCCTCGTGTTAAGAGCAGTGGACTTTGTCTTTAAGCATCTTGCGTGATTAAGAGATGGAACATGGATGAAAAATATGTGGAAATCATTTTACAGAAGCCTAGACAAGACAGATACCATTCCCCAAATTAGCGTTGGTCTCTGCTTGTCAAGTGAAGCAGGGATTACAACAGGGAAAGGGAAAATTCCGAAGGTGGATTACTGGTCAGAGATCAGAAAGAACACAGACAATGGAGACTCTAGATATGGAGGCAAGAGCATTTGGGTTGGAGAGGTAAAGACAAAGTTGGGTTTTGGGGACTGATATTTTGGGACAGTATATTACAACCATAGAGGAGAGAAGTGAAGGGAGGACATGGTAGGTGTTTTCAAATATCCAAAGAGCTGTCAAATGGAGAGAGAGGTTAAATTTGTTCTTTGTGACCCCAAGGTTAGAATCAGCATCAGTGAGTGGAATGCACTGGGTCCAGCCTTGCGTGGATATTAGAAAGCATTTTCAAAACTGCTCGGGATGGGCAGGGCTTCCCCCGGAAGTGGTGAACTTCTGTCAGTAGAGGTGTGTAAAATGATGGTTAGAGCAACACTCAATGGGGCTGCTCCACATGGACTTTAGCATTAGACATAGTGAGGGGAGAATAGGTAATGAGAGACTAGAGGCTGAAGTCCCTTAGCTTTTTCTAGTCCATTTAGATGTCCTCAATTCAAGTGTGGGGATAATAGAGTAAGCAGGTTCTTCTTACAGCCTGTTTTAGCCTAGAAGTTCTCTTTAAAAGTACCTATTTAGCATATATTCTGGTCTATATACATGGCTGTGATATTTCTCTTTACATTCATTATATTACCTTATCTTTATCCCATCCCTTTGGGTGGTGTTGGAATTTATAACTGAGAACAGTGAGGCTTTGTGACTTTAGCTAATGCAGGATGGAGCAGAAATTTTATTTTAGACAATTTTGGCTTCGCAGCCTCTCAATTACTACACATGCAGCATACCATTCTTTTTTTATGCCTAGAATCACAGGGTGCTCTTGAAGACTGGGTGAAACATGGGCCCCCAGGAAAAGAATAATACCTGTGACAGGTTTGTGAGCAGAACACTCAAAGGGAACATTGGAGATTGCCAGGTTCGCAACCTGCCCCTGTGATCTCAGCTGGCTTCTCTGAGTTTTTGAGCAAAATTAATTCAAGGGGCAGAGACAAGGGGCAAGGTTGAGGAGGCAAAAGAAAATGTGAGAAAAATTTATTTTCAAATGGAATGATGTGTATCCAATTAATGCCCTGGACTGCCTGCCCATGTGTCATGTAACTCTGCTCTCAGTGCAATCTTTCTCCAAATGAGCTGGGTGGGCAGCAATGTGATGAATGTAAAGCAACCCCCCAAATACAAACACACTCAGGATGACCTGTTCCAGAGGAGGGAGCAGTGCCCTCGGTGTTGTAAATTTCAATTTCCCACATCGCCACATCCAAGTAAGGCCAAGCGGCCTTTTGTGAGACCAGGCAGTTCTGTTTACTTCTTTATTCCTTCTTCTAGGGTAAAAAAAGGGAAATGAGAAAATCATGTGTCCTTTCTTTTTTTCCATTTCAAGCTAATGGAAATTTTCTAAATTAAAATGGGATCTGGATAAGTAAAGGTCAGCCCAGCCCTGACACTTCCTTCATTGACAGTGAATTGGCATCTAGCTGTCTTTGCTCCCGGCACTTTCACTAAATCAAGATGCTTGAAGGTGCCGTCATTATGGGCTAGTGAAACACAGAATATATAACCAGAGCTCTCAATAGCAGAGGCAAGAAGCAATTATTATTTAGGTCGGTGTATTTATTTTATATGCATCACGGCACTATAAGTATAATCACCTCATTTAATACCCTACTATTAACTCTAGAGATAATTACTTTTCTGCAGAAAACAATGAGGCAATTGTGTTGTGCATTTCTGCTTACACAGAGGCTCTGGTTGCTCCAGATCTAGAAGTGTTAAAAGTCACACTAAGTGATAACTCCTCTCCCCCAATCTACTACCCCTCTGACATTGTATATAGCTGTTACAGTTCCACTGAGTTGATTCCTTATCACTTTGTGAGGGGTATAAATGTCTAACTAGTACATTGTTTTGCACACCTGAAACCAATTTAAAAAAAATAAAAAAAGTCACACAGCCTCTACGACATGCTATATAGTCCTTTCCTCTTTAACGAGGTCTTTGTGCTGGGACCCTTTTGATGTCCCCAAATGTATCACCTCTCTAGAGAGGTTGGATAGACTCAGTTAATACATATAGTCCAAAGTGAAAGGGAAGAAAGCCAATAATAGAACAAATAGGGAGCAACTGAAACGGAGCAGGAAAAATGTAACAGAGAAACAAACATGCTTCGGGAGCTGCATTGGGGCTTGGCTTGTGTTAGGAATAGAGTAGGAACTGAATAAATGTTTAATAATTAGCAGAATTGGGCAACTAATGGGATAAGGAAGAGGTTAATTCTGAAACTTACACAAGTGTGTTATTTAGGCTAGAAGACACAAGTAGAGTAGGTGAATCTAAATTCATTTATGTATTATGTTGGTGCAAAAGTAAGTGTGGTTTTTGCCTTTATTTGTAGTAGCAAAAACTGCAGTTACATTTGCACCAGCCTAATAGTACTGTAGCCAGCACAATGAACATTTCTTGTGATTTGCAGCAAGTACATCTATAAGCTTAGAAGAATTAAGAGATTGTTTTAGGGCCACCATTTAAACACTTCTTTAAAATTAAAACTTTTGAGATAATTGTAGATTCCCAGCAGTTGTATAAAAGAATACAAAGATCATGTATACCATTTTTGAAAGGTCATGTTTTGTAAAACTGTAGTAACATATCACAAGCAGAATATTGACAGTGATGCAGTTCAGGTAGAGGACAGCTCCATAACCATAAGAACCCCTGACGTTGCCCTATTGTAGCCACTTCAACGTCCTTTGAACACTTGTGTACCAGTGGATGTATGTGTTTTGGGCAGGAAGACAACAGAGGTAATATGCCATTTTCATAACATCATATTAATACTAAATACTATCAATGAGACTTATCACAGTTGATGTGAATCTTGACCATCTGGCCGAGGTCGTGTTTATTAGATTTCTCTGCTGTAATGTTAACCTGTTCTCTGAAGGAAGTCCCTTAAGGAGGTTAAGCACAACCTCAGTGATGGCAGAGCATCTACATCAATTAATTAGAATTCTCCTGCATAAGAGATTTGAGGTTTTTTTTATTTTGATGAGTTATAGTGTGCCACTTTTTCCTTTTATGGATATTGCTTTGGATGTCAAATTTAAGAATGCTTTTGCTAGCCTACATTCTGCAGATTTTCTTCTGTGCAATTTTCTAAAAGTACTGTAGTATCTCATTTACATCTGTGATTTATTTGAGTTATTCTTATACAAGCTCTGAGCTTTAAGTGAGGTTTGTGTTTTTAGTTTGTTGGCGTCCAGTTCCTTCAATACCACTTGTTGAAGAGACAGTCCTTCTTTTTAATTGCTTTTGTACTGTTATCCAAATCAATTGGGCATGTTTGTGTGTGCTGATACCTGATTTCTTCGTTCTATTCCATTTATCTACATGTACATACCTCTGTCAATATGGCACTCTCTTTCTTAGTACAGCTGTCTAGTGGACATTAATATTGTGTAGAATAATTTCTCCATGTTTATTTTAAGATTGTTTTAACAATGCTAAAACATTAGAATAAGCTTCTTTATATCTACTAACTAAACCATGCTGGGATTTTGATAGGAGTCACATTAAGCCTAAAGATCAATTTTTAGAATTGATATGTTTACTATGTTGAGTCTTTCAATTCATGAACATGATATGTCTATTTGTTTATGTCTTCTTGATATGAACAACAAAGCATCCCTTAGAGAGTTTGTTGTTTATGCCTTTTGGCAGTTCTGGGTTAGAGGCTTTTGAAGTGCCCT
>NW_017731689.1:1358777-1364621 GCF_001890085.2 Hipposideros armiger
ACACAAATTTATTCTCATATAGCTCTGGAGGTCAGAAGTCTGAAATTGGGTTCACTGGGCTAACAGCTGGCTCCTTCTGTGGCTCTAAGGAAGAGTTGGTTTCTGTAGGCTGCCTCCATGCCTTGGTTCATGGCCTCTTTTGTCATGCTGAAAGCCAACAGAGTAGCATCTTCTCTCCTCTCTGACCTCTGCTTCCATCGTCATGTGTCCTTGACTCTGACCCTACTTCCTCTCTCTTCTATGGCTCTTGTAATTATTTTGGGCCACAGATAAGTCAGAATAATCTTCCCATCTCCGATCCTTAATTATATCTGCAAAGTCCCCTTTGCCAGATAACATGTTCATAACTTCTAGGAATTAGGATATAGATATCTTGGCGCTTATTCAGCTTACCACAGTCAATATGATTTGAATTTCTATCACTTAAATCCTGAGGAGTTGTTCTGAACTTTTAACCTGTGCTCCTTAAGTCTTGCAGAACTCGTGGGTGTAGGTTTTGGTCATGGCCCAAGCTACAGGAAGGAGGAAGAGAAAGTGTATGGGGCAGGGAATAAGCAGACCATCATGTATAATAATATATAAAACACAGAGGTTCATAGAGGATGCCTAATAAACAATTCTGAAAGATAGGCTATGTACTGTGTATGCTGTAAATGATGATAACCTGCCCTTGGGGTGTTATCTGTAGGGTTATTTACCTTTCTACCACCTTACTATGCAATCTTTTAATTTTCCTGAAACCTTAGAAGTAAACCTTCTTTATAATTAGGGTGACATTATAATTGATCACCCAAATCAGAACATTTTTGAAAGGGATACAGATGCTTTGAAAAGTTAATCCAGAATAACAGGCACAAATTGGGACTTTCCTGGGAAGTCAGGATATGACATTACCCTACTTATAATAAGGTGTGGTAACAACATGCTATCTGCACCAATTTGTTCAAGTTCTAGGAGAGAGAAACTTATTTCTTTTCTCCAGAAAATAGAAGTAGGTAGAAAAGGTCACTATATTTTGTGGGGTTTTTCCCTGAAGATGAAAATAATTCATAAAGTTATTTAAGATATTAGACTTTTATAAAGTCTATATGTAATAATAGGAAAACATCCAATGTGGTGTAATTCTTCTAGAAACTATTCAGTTATTAAATATATTCATTCATTCATCCACTTAACCAGAATATTTACTTAGCACTTAATATATTCCAGCCTCAGTGCCTATACAGAAATGGCCATGGCAGAAGTAGATAAAGAATCCTGAGTGAAAGGGAGGAAGAACCAAGGAAGCCCTCTTCAAAAGAGTCAAGAAAGCATCTGACACATACACAGGAAAGGAAGAGGTTTACTTTTTCTTTAACTTAAAGGTTAGGTGAAGATGGAGGGGTATTGGAAGAAGAGGATGCTTGGGTCCAGATCTTGAAAAGCCAAGACTGTGAGCTTTGGTTATCTTATTTTTCACTCATGTGTGAGTCAGCTGGGATGTTGTCAAACTCAGAATGGTCTGATTAGATTTCCCTTCTAAGAAAGTAGTTCTGAAGACTGCAAGGGCCAGGGGAATCATGTGGGAGGACTTACATAGAGAAACAATAATGTGAGACTTTTGGAGCAATTCCTGAGTCTGGGTACTGTTATAAGTGTCTTTCATGTTTTCAATTCATATGTGTCACCACAGCTTCCTATGCTAGTAACAATTGCTCACTCATTGCTCAGATGACACCAAGGCAGCAAGATATTAAGGCCTAATTACTTAAGGACAAACAGCTACCAAATAGTGTTGCTGGGATTCAAACTTGGTCTGACTTCAGGTCTGAAAAATGAGTCAGTTCCTATGACTGTTCCACACAGGAATGATACCTAAATGAAGAGAGTCAATATGGCGATATGGAGAAGAGACAAAATGTTGAGGACACCTCTGCTGTCTTACATTTTGATATCCCCATCCTCTAAGCAGTTGTTTACAAAATTTTGGGTGAGAAAAGAATTAGAGCTGATTTTAAGTTCATAATTTGGGGCATTTTTAAACAATACGGTGATGAGAATTGAGACAGAAATTCTAGGCCATGCCCTAGAAAGACAGTATTCTCAGCTTGGAGTGCATTGAATTTGAAATTCCTGCAGAGCACAGTATATATACCTGCTCAGAGGTAGTGTGAGGGACTGGGGAGTGGACACAACTGAAGAAGAGTCATAATTAATTGCAGCCAAGGAAATGAAGACAGTATGTCATAGTTAAGTTTCTACTTATNTAATAGCTTTTTCTTTCTAAAAGCATTTCTTTTTGTATAACATAATGGTGTATTGCTACTCCCACCCAATAAACTACCTGATTTGTGTGTACATGAAGAATAGAGTAGAGCCATTTTGATTCCTCACTGGGCTATCTCATTGTGTTTAGTGTAAAGGGCCATCAAAAATATGATGCTGGTGATATATTGTTATGTAGGGAGCAGTAAAATTGTCCATCTGCAGAAGTAGAAAAAATCAGATGCATTTTTACAAGAGTTAAGGATTATATATCTCTCGTGGCCTCAGGAATTAAGACTAAGTCAGAAACTATAATTTAAAAAAGCGTTTAAGGATGAATACAATGGGAAGTGAGGTGGAGCTAAGATTTTAGAGCCCTGACTGCAGTTATTATACACACATACTGGGCCTGTGAAGTTCTTGTGTCTTCAAATAATCACACTAGTTTTTGTCAGGGGGTTCTGAGCCCTCAGAAAGGCTGGATGCAAAGTTGTCTGGATGCAAAAGCAAGTTTTCTGAAAATCAGCCTTGAGGGGTTGGTAAATTCTCCTGCACAGATTAGAGGCCACTGTCAGATTTCTTGCCACTGTCTCCTAAATCTTCTGCATGTAGATTGTACCACACGTTGTCCTCTCCTGCATTTTCATCTTCAGCCATTCCTTCAATTTGGGGTGCTCTCCCCTCCTCTTTTGACAATCGAAACCCTTTCCTAATCCAAACATCACCTCTTCAAGAAGCTTTGCTTAGAAGAAGCTTCTTCTGATCACCTCATATTGTCTACACAATTTGAAGGCAACTGTCCTGCCTTCCCCAGATTGGCAGCCTTTCGTGCCGTGACAGCCACAGGCACGTGGGTGGTTCTTACTACAAATTAATTGCAAGAAGGAACCAGTGAACAAATCTTTTACTTCATGGTGTGTATATCTCATCAGATGTTGACCTCACATTATTTTGTCTCCGGGCCATATTTTTCTCCCTCTCTTCTCGCATACTAAGCCTTGTGAAGCCAGAGACTGTGTCAAGGATTTCTTAGAGTTTTTCCCCTTCTCCTCACTGGAACCTAACACAGTATCTTTCATTGAGTAGGTACCCAAAACGAATTGTTTAAATGGTAAATAAATGAATACATTAACTCCCATACTTCATGTTTCAACATCCTATGACTATATTCCAAAATCCTGTGGATCACTTGCTATTCTTTCCCACCCATATTGAGCCAGCAGATTTGCAACGATGTACATGAACTGCAACAGCCCTTGACCCTATACCAACTTTCCAAGTGTAACTGTTGCTGCAGCTTTCTATCTGCTTTCCAGATCTTACTCCATTTTCTTTTGAGAATAATCCTAACACAGAGTCTACAGTGGGGATTCTGGGAAACATACTTCTATTTTATCTAAATTGACTCAGTGCAAAGCTACCAAGGAGGCCGGGTTACAGTGTTTGGATATTGTGAAGGATACAGATGAAAGATATGGTCTTTGTTTTGTTTTCTTCCCATAGAAATGTTGATAACTGAGACCACATAAGTGAATTTCAATCGTAATAACTAATCGGTGAAGTGTAACCAGTATACAGAACAAATCAAAACCAACCCTCTCCTATTTATTTCAGTAGTAGACTATTTAAAAGAAATTTAATCTGATATAGAAATGCACCCATCCATCACTGGATGTTTTTACACATTCCAGTTTCAATTCTCTCATTTTACTTTAGGCTTGCGAAATATCTACTATTGCACTTTGAACTGGGAGTCAAGACATCACAACCATATATTATGTGGACTCTGCCCACAGTGCATCAGGCAGACCAACAGGGAAGCACAGTAACACGGGCTCAACTCTTTGGCAGAACTGGGATTTCTGAGACCAGCATGGTGGTCAGGTGCAGAAACTTGTGAACCTCTGAAATCGTGTCTGCTTTTTTCTGTCCCTCACTCTGCTTCCTGCCCTCAAATGTTCTTCGTCATTCTTTATCTAGTTATCATTTTTCTCTTTTTTTTTTCTGTCTCAACTGCTTTCTTTCTCTTTTCATTCTACTTACCACTCTTTGTCCTCTCATGGATCCAAGCTCGTAGACTAGGTTCTGTGACTTAGATCTCATTTGTATTTGTATTTTTATCTTTTTCCTTTCTTTATATATCTTCACTCCTTATCTACATTTTTTGTTTTCTATCCAGCCTTTGAAGCCCAGCTCACTTTTCATTTCCCTAGGAAATTTCCTCTGTGTTCTCTTGTTTGGCATAGACTCTCCTTCTAGAAAAATCTCAGCCTCTGAGAATTTTGTCACACTATACTCACTGTCTTTAATTTTTGCACAAAAATCCCTGCATGGTATTCCCAGTAGAGTACATATGCAGGAAAAATAGACACTCAATATAAGCTTGCTAATAAATCAATGGTTATTGGTGAAAATAATGCTCTTATAAAGGCCCCCTTTATAGTTCCTCTTCTATTTACTTCTTGCATGTCCCCATTTTCTCTCAGTTATCACTTGCTTTTCATTTATAATACTTTTTCTTGGCCTTTCAGTTTTCTGTAATATGAGGTTGTGATATCTGCTCAGGCTGGAGAAGACCTGCTTCTAATCAATTATCTGAAAGCAGGGAGCTAGGCCATGTACAAATGTGTTACTGTAATAAAATTTCAGGTCCCCTGTTCAGAGTTATTTTTATTTTAATGTTCATAAACAAGGGACATAATTTGTAAGAGTGTGCATGCACTTGGTAATTGTCAGAACTCTCCAGGCTTTCCCCCCATGAAAATTTTGTTGAAGAGCCTCAAGGAAGATTGCAGTGTGCTACTGGGAAGATAAAACAAATCTCTTGGGCTGGCCGAGTGGCTCAGTTGGTTAAGAGCTCACTTAAGAGTGCGAGCTCTGAGCAACAGCAGTTCAATTCCCAGCCTGAGCTGAGCTGCTGCTGAGCTGCTGCTGAGCTGCCAACAGGTGGCAGGATGGCTCAGCTAAAAACAAACAAACAAACAAACAAAACCAAATCTCTCATGGGGAAGTCAAAACTCTTTCTTCTTTTAACCAATCTGTATACTTTTCTGGATGAACGATTTTTCACAGAGATCTTTAGGTGAGCATCGCTCTGTAACATCGTCCCTTGCTTATTTTTATGCTGTAGCTTATTATCCTTGTCTATGTTTTTCCACTTTCCCCTCCTCCTTTGGAGAAGCTCCATGAATGGCTTGGTTAAAAGGTCTCTACCTTTTTCCTCTTCTTTTCTGATCTCTTTCACCTACATTCTCTTTTCCATCTACTCTCTTGCTCACCTACCTTCTCAATTTGACGACTTTTATTTGGAAAGTGAGTAAAAATAGAAGCACTTTATAGCTCAGACCGGGCAGACCTCACCTTGCTTGGAGAACATGTTTACTGCTCAGTGATGAATCAGGATTATTTTTGAGGAGTTGAAATACTTTTCATTAAAGCAAGGAAGGAAATGTCATAATAGCTGAAAGTAGGACAATGAGGGTGTAATAATTCCTGCAGCAAAACCAAGTATGTAAATGGAAACAAGATTGAGAGTTAATGTGGTCATTTGGGGTATGGAGTTAAGATAAAATGTGGCAGGTAGAAAAGACACTCAGGAGC
>NW_017731689.1:1368327-1369304 GCF_001890085.2 Hipposideros armiger
AGACATCTTTGTATCCCCTATAGCCTCTAGCAAATCCTCTTGCCTCTGATCAGTGCTAAAGAAAGCTCTTCAGCTTGACACAGACCAGCAGAAGCTTTCTGAAAATCCACTCTTCTGTCTGTGATCTACAAAGGAAAAGAAACAATAGTAAAAGCAACTGTATTTGAGTAGTTAATATGAGTTAATTGTCATGCAAATTTCTTTATCCATTAACTCAAGCAATTCTCAGGGCAACTAAGAGAAGTTGGCATTATTTTCTTCTTTGAGCAGACAGGGAAATGGAAACCTAGAGAGGCTGTGTAACACCCTAAAGCTATAAAGCTAGACGATGATGGGGCTGACCCCAGGTCCATGTAAAACCTCTAAGCCAGGGCTTTCTTTTGCTTAGGCTGCTGCTTCCCTTTAAAAATGCACAACTTCCCTCACCATTTAAATGGAGTCTGGAGTCCAGAGGCACTGGACACTGCTGGCCTGTGACAGCCACGTGTACTTCAATCCAGGCAGTGTACAGACCTCCAGGTCACAGCACCGAGCCAGCCCCAGGCCCAGCTTTATGTCAAAGGAGAGGACAGCAGAGATTGCAAGACAGCCTTGACCTTACCCATGAACTTGCTTACCCCAGCTCCTCAGAACAAGAAGCTGCTGTAGCTGCTCTTCAAAGAGTGAGACGGTCATGACTGATGAAGCCGACCTGGCATTCCCTGAGGAGAGAACACAGGAGCTGGCCTGGCCCTTGCCTGGAGCCCTCTGCCATGCATAGTATCCATTCTTTAAATCCCTTTAACCCTGCCGTTACTAAAAGGGGTGTTTACATCTTAAGCTGCTGAGCCTTCCCCAACCTTCCCATCACCCCTGAAGTAATCCAGTGTAAAACAGGAATAACCTAACAGCCCCCAAAAGAAATCCACTCACCTAGAGCCCATTTGACAAGTCATATAGACCCTAATGATGTGATTTGTTCCTAATTAGAAAAAAAA
>NW_017731689.1:1371779-1376485 GCF_001890085.2 Hipposideros armiger
GCTTTACTCACCTATCTATATTAAGTTCTTTGTGAGGCAAGAAAGAAAGTGCCACCTTCATTTTATATCACCTTTATCTTACAGCCCAATGCTTGGCACATAGTAAAAACGTCAATAAATATTCATTCAGTGATTTGGTTAAATAAAATATATTCCTTGGAATTTTTATTTACTGCAGAATTATGTTGCCACATTCTTCATATCAATAGTTTCTATTTATTGGCTTCCCACTACTCAATATATACTTTGCTGAGTAATCTTTACACATTATTGATCTAACACTTGGAAAAATTCAATGTGGAAGTTAGTATATGCTGTCATTTTCATATAAAGCTGAGGCTTTAGAGGTTTAGGAACTTTCCCAGATGTACACACCTCGTAAAATGGAGTCAGGCTTTGGTTCCGGGAAGTCTGATGCCAGAACTCATATTAACTACCCACTTGATACTGTTTTCCAGCATGTGTTTGGGACCTTGGTTCCCTCGCACACAGCAGGTCCATAGTATGGGGGTTTTGTTGTTGATAAGGATGGATGATGGCTGCTAGTGATGCTGACTTGTGAGATGCCAAGGAGAAAAGCTGTTCTCGCCTCAGGTTCCAGGAAAGTGAACTGTCTCTACATGCAGAATTTCTAACACAGTTTAGGTTCTACATACCTATAATGAAAGAAAGAAAAAAAAAAACAACACAAGACTTTTTATGGTAATTAGTCATCAGGTTTCAGCTATTGGCTTGTTCTTCTGTTTAAAATAAATCTTTTGATCTCGTTGCCGCCTGCAAGATCTGAAAAGCCTTTTCTAGCAGTATAAACCCTCGTACCTTGCAAACATGCAAATACTTTAGGGACCTCAGTGGAATTTCATTTTCTATAGCAGTTCCCGTCTAACCATAATTGGCCAACTGGTAAATTTCCCCAGAGTATGTCTGAAACTAGTATAATATTATCTGTAAATAACCACTTGTCCTTTTAGTCTCATAAAAAAAAAAACAGGTAAGATAGCTCAACTTTAAAGACAGAAAGAGAAAAACAAAAATATGAGAGACTGTTCTAGTTAGGGTGAAATAAGCTTTTAGAATGCATAGCACTTGTTTCTCTTCCAAACAAATATTGCAATGTGCAGCCTCCAGGTTTGGGGCCCATGTGTAGATCAGGCTGTTTATTTTGTTTATGTTTTTGGGGTTTTTTTTCAATAACTTGGACGTTTCATTATCATCTTGGAATATTTGGAATTCAAAGTGCTATAAAAGAGAAACAGATTGAACTTTTTGAACACTTTGTGTGTGGGAGGCGGGGGAGGGGGAGTTAAAGTCTTTTTCTCCTAGTAATTAATTAGGCTTTGACAGGACCCCACAGATAGGTCATTGTAACCCAGCTTTCATAATG
The DNA here is from genome assembly GCF_001890085.2 of Hipposideros armiger. Classification (NCBI taxonomy): domain Eukaryota; kingdom Metazoa; phylum Chordata; class Mammalia; order Chiroptera; family Hipposideridae; genus Hipposideros; species Hipposideros armiger. The sequence continues at coordinate 1,373,164 of NW_017731689.1, forward strand.
GATGTGACTTGAAAAAGAAAACCAACCTACCATAGGTCACATAGCAAGGTTTAGCTAAGCATGGTCAAAGTAGCAACTATATCCTTGACTCTTTCCACTAGGAAAGTCAATGTTTTATACTTATTTACATAATAAAAGCAAATCTAGGACACATGGAGTTATACCTCATGATTCTCAAACTGCCTGCTTTTCTCCAGTTACCCAGCCTTTACGATCTCAGACTCATTGGGACAGATTTTAGATTAGAGACATATGGGCTCCATGATTTGGATCTCCCAGAGTGAGTGTGGGATGGGACCTGGAAATCCGTGGCTGTAAGAGAGATCCAGGTGAATCTGATGATTAACCAGGCTTTGGCAGCATTGATTTAAGTCAGGTGCAAATCATCTCAGCTGAACCCACGCCTCTTGAAGAAGGCTCTTCAGTGAGTGAGTAACCGAGCAGGAGAGAGCGGCTAGGAGGTTGCAGCTCTTTCTGTCTCCTTTATCGCGGGCTCTGGACAAGTTATTTTGCTGCTGTTTCTTCATTGGAAAAGGTAAGGGTCTGATGATCTTTCTCACTCTAATATCCTGTGATAAGAGAATGCAGTTTGAAATGAAAAAAATGTAAGTGTCTGGGCCAATTTTATGCCCTCCTCTCTGTTTCTGCCTTCTTTGCTACACAGAAGGGAAAACAAGCCCACAGCCACCTCCAGACTCCCTCTGCCTTTGAGGGTTGCCTGCGACCAGGAGGCGGCCTGCAATCAAAAGATGCAAAAATCTCTACATTCGAGTCACAAGTGACAAAGCACTTTTGTAGAGAGGGGAGGACATGTAATTCTTTTCCAAGAGAATTATAGCTGTGTACTAAATAAAAAAAGCAACCTGCGTGTGTGTGTGTGTGTGTGTGTGTGTGTGTGTGTGTGCGTGTGTCAGAATATAAAACAGGAGGTGTTTTAAAAAGAAAAAAGAAAGGAAACTTGAGAATAAGTAGAATTTTTCTCTGCAGGTAAATATTCAGTAAGAGGTAAGCATATCAGTGGCAGGGCCAACAGTTATTCCCTCAAATAAGGGTTTCTTCAAATTTGTTTATTGGGCCATTAGCCTAATTCTCTGCAAATGCTCCTAAAAAAAGTTCTGTTGATATCTGGGCATTAAAAATTGGAAGAATAACTATAGAAAGCTCCATAGCACACATTAACATGGTAAATAAACTTGCAGTGTTCCCTTTCACCTTGTAGTCGTCACAGATACATGTATCTCTTAAACGGTTGTTTGTTTTTTGACAGACAGTGAAAAGGAATGCTATCACTTGAGGGAGGGATGCATTTCTTCTATAAGTCACAGTAATTCACCTTGTAGGGTAGTGGCAGAGTGAAGGGACTATTTTAAATTACCTAGAGTTCATTCCTTTGACAGGGAATTGGAAGGGGCTGTTGCCAACTTTTACAAATATTCATTTTAAGGTACTGAACTTCTGAATGGTATTATTCCCGCATTTTTAAAAGGTATATAGCTGTTTCAGTGAACATTGAAATCAGTTGCTCTTGGATAGCCTTTCTCTTCGGCTGGAGATAGCTTTTATTTTTTCTTCTGAATTTAATTTTAAAAATCAACCAATGAAGATCATCTGTGACTCGGGGCAATAAGCAATCCAAACATCCAGCTTTCTATTGCTGCAGGAGAGGGAAATTCATGGAGTCCTTTTGTCTTCCAAGTCTGGTTGCCTAGTCCATGTGTATCTTGTGATGACTGGAACAGTGCAAGAGAAGACAAAGTTTCTGGGCTCTCATGCTGGCTCTGCAACCCATATGATGCTGGATAAATATCGTATGCTCTACCCAGTTCCTTCATGTGGAAAATGGATCTCATCCTGTCTACATGGAGATCAAATGCACTACATTATACTCATCTATGAAAGAACTGTAGGCCAAAACACACAAACTACTGAATTATTAGTTGGGTGACTGCTAATTGTTAAAGTATTGTCTCCTAGCTGGAGCTGGGACTTATACCACATTTCTGGCTTGTCAGCTGCTTCCTGTTAAAATCTGCTAGGGCACAGTCATGGGAGACTAGAAAGCTGGAGAAAGTTAAAGACCTTGGCTCTGTTACTGTTGGGTTGTCAGAACTAAGTCATGACATTTTTTTTTTCTGTTTTTCATTGCAAAAATGCGTCAAGACTTTCCCGACAGCCCAATATTTTGCTTCTTGTCTTTTTCGAATTCCTCTTCTGTTAGCAACGCCCTAGCGAAGTTTCTTGACCCCAGCAGTAGCTAGCAGTCTCTTCCAGTGCCAGCTGTTGATTCTGCTTTGTAGTTTTCCCAGCTGTCTTCCTCGTGCCTCTCAGACTGTGACACCAGTCTGCCGGTACCACTTCAGAGCTCGCGATCTCAGCCAAAGGGGGCAATTTGTCATCGCTTAGAGACACCACCACCACCAAGCAGTAACCCTTTCTTCTCACAGGTCTGAATTTCTTCTCTGTGCGGCTCAGAGTTGCCAAATTTAAATAATTCCAACCTCTTCCTATTGTTCCCCAGCCTTTGGGTTGATAACTGCTTTCTGTAACCTCAGATCTTTTTAGCATCATGATACATGAATGTTCTCTTTCTACCTTTTCAACTCTTCAATGCCTAAATGATAATAACACTTCTAGCTAAGTAGTAACACTTCTATCTAAACAACATGTTTTTGGTTTTGTTTTATTTTTTCCTGTTTCTTGGACCCTTACTAATGGAGTCAATTTGGAAATCAGGATTGGTTCCCCCACCCCCATATTCACATTTGGTTTGCATATTTAAACATATGGGTATAGTTTTCACTTCTACAGAAAAGTATAATCTCTTGGTTATTCACGAATCATCTGATTCTCTTGGACTAACTTAAAGGCTCCACTTCTACTAGAGACATGAACCCAATAAATATTTGCCTTTGTTTTTAAATCCATTGAGAAGTTAAGTGTAACTGCTGTGTAAAAAAAAGACAACCATCTCTTGTATTCAAAATTGAAAAATAATTCAGAATAGTAGTGATTGTGCAAACTGGGAAGTGTACTCTGAAGGGCATCAAGTCCAAAAATAGTAAAAATGAAAACTAGATCAGTTCAATAGTATTTAGTATTAGTTTATTGTGCATAGAAGAACAGTTTGGGAACTGGAAGTCTTCAAATCCAAAACTGATACACAGCTCAGAGACCTGATGTTACAGGGTGGCTAATAAGGTGAAAATGAAGTCCTTTCAACTTTACAATGAATGGTTAGTACAGTGGGGTTTTCTAGATGGCAGAAGATGGGTTAAAAAATATCTCTTTTACTATTTTAGAAAGGTGGATTAAGTTTCTTTTA
>NW_017731689.1:1380458-1387442 GCF_001890085.2 Hipposideros armiger
TTTTTACTTGCATTTCCCGCTTTTTTTGTGCTTGTTTTTGCACTCTTACAACCACTGTATAAGACGCACCCAGTTTTTAGACCCCAAATTTTTCGAAAATGGGTGCATCTTATACATGGGGAAATATGGTAAATACTGATTAGCCAGGCACTGTGCTGAGCACATCACAAACAGCACTGCATTTTATCTTCACGACAGCCTATGCAGTTGATAGTAAAACCCACACTTGACAGTTAGTAGTTGAACTACCCAAGACCACACAGCTAGTTAGTGGTAAATCCAGGATTCAGATGCAGGAAAGCTAATTCTGAACACTGCTCTCTGATCCTGTGCTTTACTAAAACATTCATTAACATTAACTATATTCAGATTAGCGTCTAATTATATAAAGTTGCATTTTGTTCTCTAGTAACACAAGCTTAATTTTCCAGTGTTAGTCTAAGCAGTGTGAGACCTGGGACCGATCGTATGTTCCCTGCATATTCCCCCAGGATCTAGCACCAAACAAACCCTATAAGTGCTCTCAAATTCCCTTCAGTGAGCAATAATGAACAGAAATGAACATTTGAGGAATTAGAGAAAAGGCACATCAGTGAGCTCACCCTCTAGTCACACAAATAATAGGATCAGGAGAGAAGTCAGTACGGATTTTAAGTCCTCATCCTAAGCACTAGATCACATATCTCTCATGATTTATGTGTGAAATATCTGTGGTTAAGGAGCGACCACTCACAGAAACTTAAACAGCCATTAAGGTTGAATAATGCATGCTCTATATTCAATTCATGAGAATGCAAACCTTAGAAATTTGCACAAAAAAGGTCAAATTCTACATGTTTAGAATAGTTCTTTTGAGCTCCAAGTAAGGAAGAAATGATTTTGCAAGGAGCACATGATTTACCAACTCATTAATTAATAAATGGCCAGCAATTGTGCATTTTAGAACAGCTGACCAAACCCTAGATCTCAAAACAGCTGGTTTTTCTGTCTGCTCCACCCCTCCACCCCCGACCCCAACATCTAAGCTGTTCCAATAATTGTGCACTTAATTGCCTAATAAGTAAGGAATAGATTTTGCATATGTCTGAAGAGTCGTTACCATAGGCATGTTTTCCATAAAACTGACTGCCGTGGTATATTTAGAGGAGAATTGAATCCTACCATCTTGATGACAGCCTGTGAAACTGAAACCAAAGGATATAAATGGCTTTGAGAGAAAAATCTGTGTCCTCTTTGACAGCATAATTATTATACTGTCAAATTTTTGGCTGTTTCTGAAATATTACTCAGTACTTCATGCATATATTGCTTTTACCATCAAATACCATCTGATGATATTAGTTAACAATTAGAAACTGTTAATTTTTAAAATGGCTAATTTACCTAGTTCATGATATTCTGTAACCAGACAGGTTATCCGTATTGAAAGCAGTTATAAATATTTCTGTCACAAACTAAGGCGTTAGAGCAGGGAGACCCCACAATTAATATGACTATTTTGGGGGCTGGCTGAGTGGCTCAGTTGGTTAAGAGCTCACTCAAGAGTGCAAACTCTGAACTCTGAGCAACAGCGGTTTGAGTCCNTTTTTTGTCTGCTCAGGGAATTTTCTAGTTGGGTTTCCATTGTGTATTTCACTTTAACAAGAAGTAGGCCTTCTTTCAGCTACAGCTAACTGTTAATGTGGGGAAATGTAGGTTTGCTATTTCTGGACCTGTTTTATTTGTTTATTTCTGCATTCTTGTACAAAAAAAAATTCTGTTTGAATCTCCCAATTTGTTAAATGGCCCCCCTTTTTTTTTCTTTTTCTTTTTCTTTTTTTTTTTTTTAAATTTAAGTTAAATACTGTGTAGGCTGCCTCTATGCAGGACATGCAAAGCTGTCCTGAAAACCAGATTTGGTCCCCTGAGCATCAGTTGGCAATTTTTATTTTAAGAGAATTCAACACCTTGACTGACAACCTGGTCTGAATGCATACTATTACATGGTAATTGAGGTTGCAGCAGGAGAGGAAGACAAGGACCCTCTAATCAAGAGGAAAGACTCAGTTATTAATAGAAGCAATTGATCACATAATCGTGATTTCAAAAAGATATATTGCTGAATAAGTACTCTCTATTTCAGTAACAATTTAGGAAAGTATAACATTGCCAGAGTCCCTGTTGAGAAATTTTAGGAATTTAGAATTAGAAGGATACTCTTAATACTACTTTACAATCACTTACATATAATTAACATTTCCTTCCAAATATAGGCCTTGGAATACTAACATCAAGTTTTAGAGAAATGGATGGTACAGAAGTTACTTGTAACAAGCTACTGCTGTTCCCTAGGGCATGTTTGACAAGTTTGGGTTTGAGTTGATGAGAGGCACACACAGAATGGTCTTTTTAGTAACATGTCTTCAGAACTCTCTTTTTTAGGTGGGGAACTTGGTCATTATGGATCAAGACATGTTTTTGCATGTGGTGGCAGACAGTGGCTATAGTATTTATATTGAGAAGGGTTCTGTCTGAGATGTAAATTAATTTCAATCAACCATTACATCAACAAGTGAATCACTTGAGTTCCTGTTGTTGCTAATTTCTTGGGGGCCATTAAACAGATTCTATTCTTTCCTTTCCTCAGTTTGTGCTGGAGTGCTTCCATTTGCCTGGATGTTTTCCCCTTTTACCCTGTGTCCACCAGTCATGTTCCTTAACTGTTCTTGATGGTACAGCTTCTAACTGGCCTCATAAGGCTTTTTCATACCCCTTTAATAAAAATAAATTCTTTGATTTTCTTCCTTTCACAGTATATTGTTTGTATGGTTGACTTCCATGGCTCTATATTTACTCTTAAAATATTTCAAGCAAAACTTGAGTAACTAGTCATTTTCAATGTTGCATCCTCAGCCCTTCTCTTTAGAGTTTCATCATGAGTAAGTTCATAAGCTCTCGTGATTTTAATCATAACCCATGAGTAGAGAATTCCAAAACTTAAGAAAACCAGTATCCATTCCCTGTGAACTACAAACTGGTGATACCACCTGCCATGGGGCATATTCACCAGAAAATCACACAGGCATCTTCTGAAAATAATATCAACAGAATGTATCTATTCCAACAAACTTTCCGTTTCTCCAGTGAGTTCTATCTCAACAGATGGCATTATCCTTGATTATGATGATGAAAAAAATCCATGAATCCATATATTCTTCCCTTCCCCTATCATCCACAGCTGACAGGTCACTGTTGGGTCACAACCTCAGGAGTTTCCTGGGTGAAAACTGAGAGCAAAGAAAGAGGCAGGCCAGCCTAGATTGGGAGGAGGCAGATTCAGTAAGCAAAGGAACTTAGGATGCTTGTCTTGGGTGGGTGCAAGACAAGTGGATCTCCACACCTGCCCACAAGAATTTTAAAAGTTAATATGGAGGCCTTACCTGGGTTCAGTCACAGATAGCATCTGGAGACCACCTTACTGTCTCAAGGCATATCCTGGAAATAGCTGCTAATATGGGAGTAGTAAGCAGGGTGTACATTCCAAGGACAGGGGAAGGGGTGAGCAGCCTTCAGTGGTCCAGGTCCAGGGTCAACTGGCATCACGTTCTCTTGATGACCTCCAACAGTCACCAGCTCCATTGTCTTCTTAGGTTACCCCTCCCTTTTTCAAAAAGGGAAAATTCTATCAAAGACTTAACAGACATATTAACCACATGTAAGGAAGGACCTTGTCTGGCTCCTAGTTTGAAGACACAAACTATTAAAAACAATATACAAGATTTTTAACCCTGGATATAAAGGATACTAAGAAATTGTTAATAACTTTTAGTTGTGATAATGGTTATGGTTAAAAATGTATTTCTTAGAGATACGTACTTAAATATTTAAAGATGAAAACATGTAATATCTGATTTGCTTTAAGAATCTCATGGTGAGGTGAGAGAAGTGACTGGGAATATAGATAAGAAAATATGTAGAAATACTTCTTAATATTTCTAAACATTACTTCTTAACATTCCCATGATAAGCCCCTTAGTTCTTCTCCCTGTACCCATTGTGGAGACCATCATTCACCTCTTCCCTATATTCCTATAATAGTTCTGAACTGGTCTTACTGTGTCAGGTTTTCCCCTGGCCAAATCATTCTAAACATTAGACATTTTCCTGAAAACACAATATCGATCCATTCCCCAGCTTCAAATCTTCTGGCACAAAATTCAAATTATTTGGAACAGTTTACAAAGGCCTTTATCATCTGTCTTCTCTTTGACTGTTTTATCTCTATATTGCCCATGTACATTTTACTCCTGTAAACACGTAGCGTCTTTATTTCACTAAACTAGCCATATGATCTTACATATCCTATCACATCAACACATTTGAGAAGCCATTCCTGACACCTTGAGCCTTTTCCCAGCATGTATTAAATATTTTCTTGAATGCTCTTTAGTTCAGTATATTATAATTATCTACTTCCTTGTCACCCCAATTAGATCAGAGCTGTTAGAGCTTATTAGCCACTTGCCAGCTCCCTTTTGTTGGTAGACGTTACATGAACCTCTGTGTTGAGAGGCACCTGAGGCTTTGCCTAGGCTCAGTGGGTGAAAAATATGACATGGATAATTGTCAATGGCTGCAAAGACAGAGAGAGGAGTGGAGGGGTGGTTGAATGTCTGATTGTTTTTGCAATCACCGAACTGTATTGGAAAGCAGATGCTGTGTTAGACCCATGATATGTTAAATTTTAACCTCAAAACTATATAATGAACAAAGAAGTTGCTCATTAAATTCTTATCTAAGGACACAGAGTAAATGGCATAAACTGGGTAAACCCATGTCTATTGAACTTTGGAATCCATGTTCCTTTCAGGGGAAACAAAAATTAACATGTAATGACCAGTGTTCTTTGAATTACGTTGATTGGTGGGAATACCTTAGAGCATCTGAACAAGACATTGTAACAATAGAGGATGTGAAAGAAGACTCTGTTCCTGCTCTCACCAGGCTAGAAGCCATTTTGAAATGTGGCACAAAACATTAAATACCTGGAAACAAATTAAGTTCTAGGCTGTATTCAATACCCAAAATTATTTGAGGGAAGTCAGTAAGAAAAAAGAGAAGCATTTGGGAATGGATGTCTTTTTACCCACTTTTATGTTGGACATATCTTAGCCCTGCTTCTGCCAAGGTGAAGTGACTTGCACTTTTCATCTCCTCCTGGGATGGGGGTTAGAGGGCTTGTTACCCTTTAGATATCACTTCCTTATGTTGCCTTGTAAATTCAGCTCTCTTGTGCCCCCCAAATGTATGCCTTCATTGACTATCTAGCTGGTGTTTGTTGGAGTGGGGTACCATTCCCCTGCAGCTTTCTACAACTTCAATGAAGGCTGAACAGCTCTGGCCACACCCTTGTGCCTTAGGTGTGAGTAGCAGACTAGAGATCATGATGATGTAATTGGAGAAACTGAACACTCTCATGGAGAGTTAAGTCCTTATGATAACAAATGTGTTTTTCTTAAAAACAACAACAAAAAAAACTTCATGCATATCAGTCTCATTTATTTCTAGTGACTCTTGGTGTCACTAAAGAAAAACATAAGAACAGTTGCTTTGCAAGTGGAATCCCAAACCCAGTGGCGGTAGTTCCAGCTTTTTCTTCCTTTAAAGGGTCATTTCCAAAGTATAGGGGAAATAGGTGGAATGTGAAATCAGCCAATAGGGATTCAAGCCCTGATTTTTTTTTCCTACTTATCTTTGTGAATTTAGGAAAACATACTCATTGAATCTCATTTATGACATTCATATAGAAGGGAGGATGATTATTCCAACGAGGTTTGCTCTGTATATTAAATGAAATAATACATCCAGCACAAAATAGGTGCTCAGAAAACAGTAAGAGTGGTAGTGGTGATGATGTGATTGACAAGTACCTTAGGGATATGGCTCCCAGACCTCCACCTATCTACTCAAATTTAGCATACATTTGTGGGCCAAATTCTGCACACTTCTTTGGCCTTCTTTCCTTTGCACACCCCTTGCAAATATAATCAGTGCTACACCTTTTGTAATTGTTCTATACTCATGATGGGGAATAGCAATAAATCCTTGCTATCAGAAGTTCTACCTTAAAAATGTTTAATTAAATTAGCTAAAATATGGAAAGCATCTATCAGGAAACCTGGCATACAGTAAATACTTTATATGGGTTAGCTGCTATTGATATTACTATTTAAAAAGCACTGTTAAGCATCTATTTTATGCAAGCATTATACTATAGTGCAGACCTTCTTTAGTCCTTGTAAATGGTCTGCATAATATCTCTAGGTCTCAATCTTTTTTAATGTGACCAGGTTTCTATAACTTTCACTAACATTTTGTACTTGTACTCTAGTTTCTCTTTCTTAGAATGTAAGGTCTAGAACTGGTCCTATTAGTAATATCTAAATAATACATGTAACAACATAGCTTTTACTTTCCTGAACCCAAATAGTATTTTAAACTCATTTAATTCTGCAGGGCTGCCTATCTTGACAGTGAACTCCTACGTCATGGTGCCATCTCCACATAAACTTGTCCTTCAACATTCCAGCATGGTTTGTGGTCTCTGTTCTGTATTCCTATTCCGATTAAATTTGCTCTACCTTCAAATTTTTCAAGGACTTAATGAATTTTAACTTTTGGGATCATTTTTCTTCCTAGTCATTGGAGGTCTCGACACACTTACTGCGACTATGACAACAATGTTCCCCTTTGACTATGATTTGAATCTTCTCCCAGCTATCTGCCTTCCGGCTTCTATGGGCCAACTTCATTTCATATAGAATGACATCCTTTCCTGATAAGCTTGTCATTAAAAAGGGGAGGCTATGCATGGAGCTCTTGATTTTGAGCAAGACTTATATTTCCCTGTGTATAAGATGCACCCTTTATTGAAAAATTTGGGGTCTAAAAACTGGGTGCGTCTTATACAGTGGTTGTAGTTTTTTTTTTACTTGCATTTCCCGC
>NW_017731689.1:1388527-1389695 GCF_001890085.2 Hipposideros armiger
GAAACCAAAGGATATAAATGGCTTTGAGAGAAAAATCTGTGTCCTCTTTGACAGCATAATTATTATACTGTCAAATTTTTGGCTGTTTCTGAAATATTACTCAGTACTTCATGCATATATTGCTTTTACCATCAAATACCATCTGATGATATTAGTTAACAATTAGAAACTGTTAATTTTTAAAATGGCTAATTTACCTAGTTCATGATATTCTGTAACCAGACAGGTTATCCGTATTGAAAGCAGTTATAAATATTTCTGTCACAAACTAAGGCGTTAGAGCAGGGAGACCCCACAATTAATATGACTATTTTGGGGGCTGGCTGAGTGGCTCAGTTGGTTAAGAGCTCACTCAAGAGTGCAAACTCTGAACTCTGAGCAACAGCGGTTTGAGTCCTGGCCTGAGCTGAGCTACCACTGAGCTGCCAACAGGTGGCAGGATGGCTCAGCTAAAAAAAAATACTATTTTGGTGGGTTTTATTTAGGTACGGTAAGGCCTACAGGCTAGATGACCACTGTTCAAAAGACAGTTTACTGCTCACAGTTCCAGAGAAAAGGGAGCATGTCATGGCACGGGGGTGTAGGGGGGTGTACCGGCAGGCACTACAGTATCTCAGGTGGCACAGTTGGCAGGGGACCATGGACAAAAGCCTTCATGGTGCTTTCTTGGGGAAAGGATGGCAAGACAGGGTAAACAGGTTTAGAATTGGCTAGTCTAAGTAATTGTGGAGTCCTGTGGAGCTCTCTAAAATAGGAGATGTCCCTAGTTGTCTGATCCCAGACCCTGGGGTGATTAGGGCAGTTGGATGGTGGCTCAGAGTGTGACAGCCCCAAGAAGGAGGTGGTTGGGGGTGTGGGGTCTGAATTGGTGTTTTTGCATTTGAAAAACACACTCATGAGTAAATTGTTTATCTCCTGGGGTTTTGCTGGTTCTGGGAGGAGCAGTTTCAGCAAGGCCCCAGATGTCAAAGTATCAGACTTTAGGAAATAGAAGACGTGGTTAATACAGTGACATTTATCAAGAGCTTTGAAGTTACAAAGCCAAAAGCACATGGGAAATGTAAGAGAGCATTGTAATTTTCTTAATAGAGAATTTCCTTTCCAACAGTACTCCTATTTGCCCTATAATGGACTATTAACATCTTTGAGGTATGAAACACCTATAACA
>NW_017731689.1:1391970-1392818 GCF_001890085.2 Hipposideros armiger
GTGTTTACTTGCCATCAACTCGTCTTATTTGAAATGTCAGTTCAATCTTTTGCCCAATTTTAATTGGTTACCTGTTGAGTTTTGAGTTCTTTATTTCATTATATATTCTAGATATAAGTTCATATATATAGATATGTCTATATCTATATGATTTGCAAACATTTTCTTGAAGTCTTTAGAATACTTCATTCTCCTAACAATGTAGCTTGAGGAGCAAAAGTTCTGTACTTTAGTTAAGTACAATTTATTATAGCTTTTCATTTATGAACCATATATTAGTATCATATCTAAAATGTTTGTTTAGTGTATAATCTATAATTTTCTCCTAGATTTTCCTCCAGAACATGTATAATTTTGGGGCTTGTGTTTAGGGCTACAATCTATTTTGAGTTAAGTTTTTATAAAGGTTATAAGGTATAAACTTTTTTGCATGTAAGTATCCAGTTTCTCTACCACTATTATAAGAAACTATCCTTTATCCATTTAATTTCCTTTTCAAATTTAATTTATTGAAGATAAATGTGTGTGTCTGTTGCTGAACTCTCTTTTGTTCCTCTGGTCAACTTGTCTATATTCCAATTCTACATGTTTTTTTTACTATAGTTTTAAAACAAACTTGAAAGTCAAACAGTGGAAGTTTTACAACTGTGCATTTCACTTTTCAAAGTGGTTTTGGATTTTCTAGGTTTTTTGCATTTCTATACTTTTAGACTCACCCTGTCAATTTCTACAAGGAAAACTGCATGGATTTTGATTACAGTACTTTTGCATCTGTATAGCCCAACTTGAGGAGAATGGACATTGTATCAATAATATTGTCATATGATCAATGGGCAAGTATTTAGGTC
>NW_017731689.1:1397153-1398176 GCF_001890085.2 Hipposideros armiger
GTCGCAGCTCACTGGCCCATGTGGGAATTGAACAGGCGACCCTGTTGCTCAGGGCTCCCGCTCCTAACCAATTGAGCCACTCAGCCAGCCCCATTTTACATGTTTTAAGTATAATAATTACTAGTGACAAATATATTCTTTTTGTGATTAGTTTATTAAATGATCAAAGTTCTGAGATTTATCTTAGAAATGCATTATTTCATTTAATATATGCTGCAATTTCTTAGGAGTGGAGAAGATACTAGGAATGGGCTAATAAGCTCTAGTTTGTGACTCTTAGCCTTGAGCTGCCTGGCACAGATCAGAAACATTGGTCAGCCAGTGTGGAAGAGGTAGGATTGACTAGGCTGTCCGGCTGGAATACTGGTTTCCTGTAGAGTGGGGATGTGACTGTACTGTGTACATGTATTTAGGATGCAGTTCACCATGAAAGATGAAATGGTCTTCACCAGCTGGTGGCCTCATATCGGGTCTCATTTGCCAGGAATAATACTATTATCAGACATTATGGAAATTAGGACTTTGCCTCTGGAATCTTGCTAGCAAAGCATAGATTCTGTTGGCAAGTCTTGTGAAAATCTTGTGAGCATCTCTATTTCCAGAAGCAACCGAACATATTTGTAACCTAATTTATGATAAATACTCCTCTCCTTCTGTCATCTGAGCCTTCGACTATAGATAGGAAGGTATCCTTGACATAGGATGATTGAAAAAATATCTGAGTTTGGATTGATAATGTTGTCACAAAGGACCCAGGGGCTTAAAGTACAGAACCATGGCTCCTAACTATGCTTAGTGTGGAGAACATTAATTTGCCCAAGGTACTATCAGTGATACTAGTAATAAAACAAATATCAGAATCTAAAAACTGTAAGCTCTTTTCAGCAATCCACCCTGCACTGAAACCTCAATTAACCAGGATATTTAGAGACTGGCATCATGGAAATCGCTTTGGACTTGAAGTTAGGCAATCTGAGTAGATTGGATGTTTTTACAGATTCAGCTTTTAAAGAAGTATATGTG
>NW_017731689.1:1401616-1402709 GCF_001890085.2 Hipposideros armiger
AAGATGTCCCACGGCACCTGACAGACCATACAGAAAGCTCACACATTGTTTATGGCACAGATGATGTGGCTCTGACATTAAATTTCTGTTTGACATCTGCAATCCAAAACAGATTTATTTGACTGAGACCATTATCCCACACACAGCAGTGTTGTAATAATGTGTTAAATTATATTTCATAGGTCCCAGATTGTTAAAGAAGTTCAGGCTGTTTTACCTAAACTTCTCATTTTATTAGATGAGGGCCCTGAATAGAGACCCATCCTGGTTAAATGCAAGGTCTCACTTTTTTATTTCCCTTTTGGCAGAAATGGGAAAGGAACCTGATTCTCTTTATTTCTGCGGCACAGTGCTTCCAATCCTGTGATTGGCATTACAATGCCAAATTATTGACAATGACGACAACACTGCACTTGCAGTTAAACTTCCATTTATTTTGTAGGATAGAGGACAATCCTGCAAAACAAAACACACATCAAAACAAGAAATGCACCATTCGCTGGCTACCATCCTGCTGTTACAGGCAATGTCTATGAATTACATGCCTCAAGTCCCCTAAATTCAGCTGGCCTAAAAACAGCTCTATCATCAGTGACTGCTTTTTCCAGTCATGAGCCAGTACCGAACACAGACATTTGGTTGTATTAAAATAGGTGTTTAATTGTTTCCAGAGTGACTTGCCTCTTCCCTTAGAACCAGTTACACGAATGAGAACAGAATCAACCCTCTTCTGCTGAAAAATTAATTCTTCCTCGCCCAGTTTTGCCTGGCCAGAATGTAACAAAAGAAAACAAGTTTTAAAATGTTTCTTCTAAAAGCTTCTGTTTGATCACTTGAAAGTGTCAGTTGGGTCTCTGAGATCCATACAGTTTTGAGATTATTCCTCAAAAATTTTTTTTAATATTGTTTTTGCTAAAATCCAAGCACGAGGAGTTGATAACCTCATAGGCTTTTCCTAAAGTACTTGTATGTGCAAATGTATATAAACATATATATGTAAAGAAAGTAGCAAAAAACCGATCATGAGGGAAACAGTTAAAACACTTGGGAACTAACCTGCCTAATAGAATATACTCGCCGTCTTTCTCATGAG
>NW_017731689.1:1405634-1406594 GCF_001890085.2 Hipposideros armiger
ATATAGCAGCCGACATAAGGGAAATGATTGAGGTTAGCCCACTGGCTATTTCAGAAAATGGTCAGACTTGTCAGCTATGTAAGAAAGAGGTCTTCCTATCCATTACCTTTGTCTTCCAACAATTCCCTTCATTTGCATGCTTAAAGGCCATCACAGACAAGATATTTCCTGATATGCCATTTTGATCAAATAAATTATTGTGCTCCGATTTGTTGAACTCTCCCCGCCCCCGCTATATATGTAGACTCGAGATAGATATCTCTGAGAAGGAAAGCATAGTCATGGTCTTTTCGTCATAAAGCTTAAAAGAGAGATTTGCATACAAAAAGCAGGCAACACATGACCAAAAACAGAAGTCCTGGTGGATAGTCCTTGTTCAGATGAACTGGAGAAAGGTTTAGTTGTGAACAGGGCCTTGAAAAATGTGAAGAACTTAGATCCACGAAGGGAAATGGAGGAGGAATAAGAGCCTGAGTAGAACTGTGGTGTCTAGGAGGAAATCCTCTTTGCGTCGAGCCCAGCCTGCCTCCATCAGGGTATTTCTACGGATATCTTCTCCAGATACCTGAGCGCTGAGCCACCTCTCACTTCTGCATACCTTGACAGCTCTTGCATCTTTACATTATTGATGACGTTCTATTAGCCAAGTAACACATAACTTGTGGTCATGGATCATGGTTTTCAACTGATTTTTATCCATAGAAGTGAATATAAAGCTCTGGTAATAGTTTCATAGCAAGAGACGTTCAGTGTGGCTTCCTAAGCCACTTGGCACTTTTCCTACTTTTCTGATCTAAATAAAAAGCACTAATTGCTCTAATGACATTGGACATAACAGGAATAGAAAAGATTCATTTGCAATGAAAATATCTGTCACATTTGCTTGACCTGCTCCCATAAGTCCCAACTGTGAGCCTTATTCAGAGCCCTCACGGGGAACTTGCACGAAGGGAAGGTGAA
>NW_017731689.1:1407214-1408209 GCF_001890085.2 Hipposideros armiger
TGATGGCTACAGTTGGTTCAGCTAACATCCAGTTTCATGTAGATGTTATGAAAAAAACAATCTTGTGATGAGAACTCTTAGGATTAACTCTCTTAACTTTCATACAGCAGTGTTAGCTATATTTATCATGTTGTACATTATATCCCTAGTATTTATTTATCTTATAACTAGAGCTTTGTAGTTTTTGATCACCTTCCTGCAATACCTCTGGTAACAACAAGTCTAATCTTTTTTTCTATGATTTTTTTATTGTTTACATTGCACATATAAGTGAGCATACAATATTTGTCTTTCTCTGACTTATTTTTATTTAGCATAATGCCTGCAAGGTGCATCCATGTTGTTTGTTGCAAATGGTAGGATTCCCTCATTTTTTACTGTTGAATAATACTCCAGTGTGTATATATGTACATATATAAATGTATGTATATTTATATATACATATATAATATAGATTATTTATATAATATACATGTGTATGTGTATAATGCATGTACATATATGTATATATATATACACACCACAACTTCTTTATTCATTCTTCCATCTATGGACACTTGGGTTGTTTCCATGTCTTGGCTAATATAAATAATGCTGCTACGAACCCAGGGTGCATATATCTTTTCAAGGTAACGTTTTTGAATTTTTTTAAAAATATATTCCCAGAAGTGGAATTGCTGGATCATGTGGTAGTTTTGTTTTTAATTTTTTGAGGATCCTCCATACTGTTTTCCATAGTGTTTTTTTCTGCCTGCAAAAACAGAATTTTTTTCCCCCTTAGGGTTTGGTAGCTTAACTGGTATATGAGTTAGGATTAAGTGCTGTAATGTCAACTCTCTATGGTATACTGTATGTCCTTTCAATATTCAGTTTCTAAAAATCTTAAACATTATATTCTAAAAATCAATTGTGCAACTTTTCTCACAGCCACCACATTTTCTTGGGGATGTATTTTTAAATTAATTTCTAATTTTATGAGCCCTGTGTATTTATCT
>NW_017731689.1:1410424-1411289 GCF_001890085.2 Hipposideros armiger
CTAAGTCTTGGCTTCAGTTTTCTGCATTGAATCTGTTAGATCTACCCATAGTTTCTGAGTGAGAAGATGGACATGGCTTCTCTCCTGTACACTATAGGATAACCGTAATAGCGAAGCTTTCCCAGTTTTTGCCATGGTTCCCACGCAAAGCGAATTGCTTGACATTCATTAGTGCACTTAGTGCTTATAGAACCTTTATAAGGTGAATTTTTGAATTCTAATTTTGCAGGAGATGACAGTGAGGCTCGGATAAATTAGGTAACTAATATATGGTCACAAGACGTGTATAGGTGGCATTTAAACCCAGGTTTCTTTAACTGTAAAGACCCTATTCTAATCACTCAGCCTTATTGCTTCCTTCCAGAGTTTATGTGATGCATCAGTAATACAATTTATGTGATAATTAATGTGCAAATGTTAAACAGTATATTATTATTGTATCCTATTTCAGCCCTTACACTACAATTTATTAACTGTGTGATGTTTCTCCCTGACAGAAACCTCCTGAGCCTTGGGTACTTAAAATGAAGTCCATGATGAAGTTTATTATATTTGTTTGAAACACAGATTTACTTATTTGCTAATTTTACATTTATTCAATATATTTTTTAAAATCCCTTCATATACCAGGTGATAAGACTATAAATGAGAAAGACAAGGGTAACTAACATTCTCAAATCCCACTGGGGTAATCTATAAAGAAAAAAAGTAAAGAAAAAATAAGATGAGGAATGTAAAGAATGTCTTTAAAGAGAAAGGAGCTGGTGGTATTTGAAGAGGTGGTACTTGAACAGAAACGTGAATAAAGTGTGAGTGAGAGACATGCTAAGGCCTCAAGAGAGAACTTTCCAGGTTAAGTAAAAGG
>NW_017731689.1:1411744-1412906 GCF_001890085.2 Hipposideros armiger
CAGTATAAGGGAAAAGAGCAGGTGGGAGACTGAAGACAAATAGGACTTCAGAGACAGAGCAAAGATGAGATGAATAAAGAAGAAAGTAAAAGAATAGCTGCATATATATGGATTTGAAATCTGAAATCATGCTGTTTCTATAATTGCTCAGTTGTTTACTACCTTGAACCAAATCTCATGTCATTCTTATTTTTAAATTGTTTGGGAGCTATCAGTAATGAATCCGCTCTGTCTCCCTAGTTTATGGAAACGAAAAATCCCACACATGACAGTTTGACAGTCATTGCATGTCACACTGGCCTGACCTTACTGAGACAGATTTGGGGACTCATCTTGCCTGGCCCACAGGTCTTATAAGTCAGTTCCTTGATCACTAATAAGAGAGAGACCATCAAATCTGAGCAACTGGGAAATATTCTCTCAAATAAAGATGCTCTCTTGAATTGGAGACAGTTTAAGTATCAGTCAGAGTACCCTTCATGATGTCTAGTAATCATATCAGATGTGGAAATAGTTGTTCTTTCATTTAATGAACTCATCACTTATTTATTCATTTTTTGTCAAATGCATATCAAATATTTACCATAAACTGGGGACCAAGATGGATATTGGAGATGTTCTTAAGCTCAAAGTCCTCAACAGTATTCAGAAGAGCACACAAATATTTGCTATTATAATATATTGTGTGACATACAATTCTGATGATGATAGAGTCGGTATCAGATTCACCCTTACAACCTAAACAGTTATAGAATTTAGTATTATAAGTTGTCTGTTTTAAAGCATTAGGCAATGGACAGAGTGGGGCACTGATCCTTGAAAGAAAGGAAGCACATTAGGTGAGTTCTTATATTTAACCCAGATTTCTGCCTGAGGACATTTGCCAATATTGCAGAAAGAGAACCAACAGAGAGCTGAAGTTTCACTGCATGGAAGAAGTAGCAGAGTTCAAGGCTGATAAGGTAACTGCAATTTGCAAGGCAGGGTGCCTCAGAAGTACCAGAAATTTCCATGGGGTTACCCACTTTGTCCTTGGCTAAACCCTACGTAGCCTGTGGGCAGGGTGAGATTGAACAGAGTCTAGCAGAGGATTCATGAGGGGTTGAGAGCTGAACAGAGGTTTCAGATGTTCCAGAGACTTGGGGATAGGTTGGAGTTTTCA
>NW_017731689.1:1413587-1414424 GCF_001890085.2 Hipposideros armiger
TCTGGACCAGGCCTGATTCCCTTCCCCTTTCAGATCACTTCTTCTTTGGTCTTGAATTTAGCCATTCAATTGAAGCCATTATTTTATCATCTGCTGTCGAAATTTACGTTCAACTCAAAATGTTTAGAAAAAGTTGCAAACAAGCTTGTGATTCTGCTTCAATGTATCGCCACCTCTCTCCCCTAATTTGTATGGGAAGTTTCACCAACTTAACCTTAACCCAATGATAATAGTTATAGTCCTGTTTATGTTTTCCAGCCCATGTGTTTTCCCAGCGTTTCTGTGTCTCTCCCTTGTGGCGCCTCAGGAACAGTCTCTTTTCACTCAAAAGGAATCGTTCATTTATTACAGCGCCACCTACAACCACTGGATTCTCTGCTTTACTAATTCGTTTCCTCATGACTTTGACTAATGCAGCTTCTGAATGATTGAAGTGTTCTGCCTACCAATACATTATAATACTAGGAAATCTTTACTCTTATAATCCAAAAGTAAACTTGGGTTTAAACATCACAGTTAGAAAAACCTCTTCTATAAGGGGAAGATGTAATCTGAGGACCTCTTCATTTGCTTTGGTTGTTATTCTTATTTTTTCAGTCTTTTTAAATTCATTGAGACTTGTTTTGTGGCCTAACATGTGGTCTATCTTGGAAAATGTTCCATGTGCACTTGAAAAGAATGTAAATTCTGCTGCTTTGGGGTGAAATGCTCTAAAAATATCAATTGCATCCATCTGGTCCAGTGTGTCATTTAAGGCCACTGTTTCCGTGTTGATTTCCTGTCTGGAGGACCTGTCCATTGAGGACAAAGGGGTGTTGAAGTCCCTAAGATGACTAT
>NW_017731689.1:1417479-1418590 GCF_001890085.2 Hipposideros armiger
TTTCATTCATAAGGAAACCATCCTGGAAATTCTCTTTGACTTGATGCCTGTTGGTTGAAGGAATTAACCATTTACTTGATCAATCAAAGATCTTAGTCATTCTCTTTACTCACTTTGCAGGGAGGGCCCTTTGACTCCAGCTGTTATCAGCTTTCTCTATCCCTTCTTTCCCAGACCAGGGCACCCAGGGATATGCATGTGCTCTGAGGAAGCAGAATATGGGAAAAGAAACAACTCATCATTTATTCGGTGTAAAAGGAAGGACAAATGAGATGATATCAAAGCCAGCGAATCATCAAAGACTCAAAGCAAAACATACAAGGAATATAATTATGTATTCCTTGTAGTTATTAATATTTAAATTGAAGATATTAAAGAAGATATTTGTCAATGTGCTTCATAAACTACAAGTATTATAGTATATTTGGTTTATAAAAGAACAGGTGTTTTTAACATTTTAGAGAGGTTCATCTTTCTGACGATGTCAGCAAAGGAGGTCTTAATACCTTTCCTTGGTAATAAGGAATAACATACAAATTAGTGAACAAGGAATTAACGCTCTGAGTTATGTGAATAACAGCACAGGAGAAGACAGATGTTTCGAAAAAGACCTTAATGAGTCCTTCTTTCAGTAGCCTTCAAAGCTGAGGCTTTCTCTTCACTCCGTGTGTTGCTCTGACCAAATTCTCTCTTTGTCACCTGCAAAGTCTTCATTTGTCAGTAGAACCTGTGTTTCCGGCATACTTTATGACATGTCCTCAGCTACGTACTGGTGTCTGTCTCAGCAGGCTCACGTTCTGAGTTATAAGTCCTGGTTAACAAAGTTTAACTTCAATGAAAAAAATTCCAAAAACCGGCTTTGATTTTTCCATTGTTTTTATAATGTTCATTTGGATCTTCTGAGAAAAGGGCTGCCATTCTATTAAAGTACAAACAAACCAATAGACACAGATCCCAGATCTGATCAAGCCAGCAGGTAACACCATTATGTTCTCCAGAATGAAAGAGATAATGAGCACTTGAGATTGATTTAATACCCCATTCTAGTTGTAAGAGTAATATCAGAGTAATACATCTTAATAGCACATTTTATTATTTTCTGACTAGTACT